>NC_061111.1:168744978-168753578 GCF_002878395.1 Capsicum annuum | reverse complement strand
AAATTCATCCAAAAAGCAATCAAAACCTTCCGAGGGCCCGAATCTAGCGAACAAAAAATCTAAGGAAACCCACGAATCACTTAAACAACCCAAACGGATACCCTTACTTTTTAAACCACAAGACTGCAAAAATCTCACGCTAGTATGATTTCGTGCTCGGATCATATCCTTCTCGATATAGGGCAAATGCAATAAACGGGATATTTCTGCCAAAGTAGGAGTCATTTCACATTCCCCAAACCTGAACACCAAACTACTTGGATCGCAAAAGGTCAACAAAGCCTCTATTAAATCCAGACGAGGGGTAACATGCAGAAGTTCCGTAAGATCACCTAATATTTTAATCAGTTTCTGCTGATCAACATAGTTAAAGGGCACCTTGACAACCATCAAAACTCTAGACTTGGTGGACAAATCCATCCTGTAATGACACATAAGACGTTATCTCAAAAATTAGACAGGAGTAGAAGATTTCCCGCCCTTGGGATTTTTGACACAAGCACATGTCGATGGGACAGACCACATTTATGACTCCAATTTGCTGAACAGAAGTACTGAGCAAAATCAGTCTACTTGGCAAAAAACTCTAGATTATGGGGCGAGAGACCAAGGCTAATACTAAGACAAAGGCCAACACAAAGAATACCAGACCCCCCAAGGGTTGCCTACGTATCCCAACCCGAGGGAAGGGAATCGATATGCATAGTTCATCCAGCTTGGACACTTAACGATTAACTAATAAATTGACCCTAACTTAAGAGACAACCAAAAACAAACGAATGAAAACTTTTGGATTTTCAACTAGACATGTCAACTAAGACTGACATCACCAATTATGAAAAAAATCTTTTTGGTATTTTGTTTTTGACCAATAAGTAGAAAAAGCAAACAACCCCCCCCCCCCCCCCCCCCCCCTTTTTTTTTTTTGAACTTACGGTACCTTGAGAAGATAAATGCAAAACATAAAAAAAAAATCTTTTTGAGTTTTTGGATACTGAAGAACAAAAGACATAAAGAATTCTAAAATAAACTACGCCATTCCTTTTGATTCATCCTTTTCGACTCACCTTTTTTCTATATTTTTTCTCTTCTTTTTTTTTCTTTTTTATTTTTCTTTTTTTTTCTTTTTCGGTTTTGCCTACGCACCTTACTCCGAACAAATTTTCTCAAATCAGTCCGTCAAATGACCACGTTACCCTTAAAGATGCAACAGTTAGCACGTAGGGATGCTTTAGATGTGAGTCTTATACAAAGGGCCATATGGGTCCCGCTAGGTCTCCGTATGATGCACATAAGCATGACCTAAAGGCTGACCTATGTTGTGGTTCACTAGCAAGGCTGTTCGGGGCAGCGTATGGTCGATAGTGGCTGCTTTGCTTTCCACCTACTCCATAACACCGATGGCTCCCCCCTAAAATAAGGGTGACTCAACTAGAGGTTGTGTACAACACGTGTACTACGGACTTGTTGTAGAAAGAAGGCTAGGGGGTGGACTCATGATGACAGATATAAAGCGGTAACACATAGGATAAATACTATAAACAAAGAGCACAAAAATGCATAAAAGTGAAAATAACACAAACAATAATCACAAACAATGCTTATACACTCGTAATGCTAAACAAAGCCGATACGACTCCAAAAATAGCTCGAATTCTAAAAACTTGTCATAGATTTCCCCAGCAGAGTCGCCAGAGCTGTCACACCTCTCTTTCGACTTCAAAAATAAAAAAAATGGTTATAATTTAATGTTCGAAAAGGTTTTATTATTTAAGTGATAAGAAATGAAAATTTGTTTCGGAAAATGATTATTTATATTTTTTTATTCAGAGTCGTCACTTGGCATAATCTGGTGTACCAAGTCACCATTGAAAAATCCTTTTCAAATCTATTTGACTCTTTAAACAGATTTGCGAACAGAGACTCCGGCTAAGGAATTCTGTTGACCGAGGGGAAGGTGTTAGGCACCCCTCGATCCCGTGGTTCAACCATGGTCGCTTGGTAGAGTGTATCAACTATTTTGGCACTATGAAATATATAAACCACACAAAAGCACGTAGAATAATCAAACAATAAACAAAACAAAACAATCCAAAATGTAAAGTCCAGTCCAATTATACAGTCCAAAATAGGAAAATACGAAAATATAAATCCTATTCTAAACTAAATCTAGACTAAGATCCAATGCCTTACCCGATGAAGCCGGCCTTCATCACGATTGTTTTTCACCAACATGATACGTCGGGGCATTCCCCGGTTAATAAGTACATAAGATCTCGGAGCATTCCCCGATAAAATGAATACATTTCTCAATCTTGTGTGGTAAAATAGAAAGAACCAACCCACAAACATTCACAAATTCAACAAATCACCAAGAGTCCTAAACTTTGCCTACCCAAAGCCTACGATTTGCTCACCGATTTCAACATATCATGATACTATTGAGGAGTTGACAATTAGACGCAAAGTAATAATAACAGTGAATCAAAACAACTGATTTACTCATTTTTATTCAAATTTTGATCCCCCGAATGTATTAATCAATGATTATCATATGCTTCGATTATTAATTCAAGATTTCAACATTTAAAATCCAACATCCACCAATACACAATCAAAATTCATATGCACCAAACATACAAATCAATTATGATGACGCAAAATTAAAGTAAGAGAGTATAGAATTGGACCTTCATTAATTGTTTTTCCTTAAATTTTTGACGAAGCCAACGGATCAGAACCTCAAAACAAAAACCACGGATCCGAATATCAAAGCCTCGATCCTCCAAACTCAATGTAGATCAAACCTCAGAATCGAACGAAACAAGATTATTTCTCTAACAAGGTAAGGATGAAGTAAAAAAAAATAGAGGAAGGCTGTTTGACTTTTTCGATGACCGGTTGACCAGAATCGCCGCTGGTTCACTGGAGTTTTTGGTGAGACCGCTGGAACAGTGAGCTTCTGATATGTTTCCCTCTTTCTCATTGAATCTCTCTCGATCTATCCTCTCTCTGTCACTCCTTTGTCTCTCAATTTCTCCCTCTCACTGATGTTGCTGTGCATATATGGAATTAAGAGACAGCTTTATTTTTGTTATTTCTTTTTTCGTTTTTGGTGTATGTCTATAGTGATGTGTGTATGGTGAGCTATGGGCTATTTTTGTTCAAGGAAATTTTTTGTTCGTATGTTTTCCTATGGAGAAGAAAAGAATCTTTGGTCTCTATATTCTCCCAAAAAAATGAAAAAGCAATCCCCCCCTTTCGTTGTATTGTTTTGAAAAACAAAATGGAAGAATCAATCCTCCCCTGGGTTCAAAAAAATGTGTAAAAAGGGTTAGGGGGTAAGGTAGGGTAGTGGTGAGGTGGGGTAGAGTTTGTTAGGATAGGGTAGGTAGGTATTATTTTTTAATTGGAGGGATAAGGGTTAGGTGTCTATTTTTGTTTGGGTAGGTTGCTTGGATAAGACAAAATTAGTTAGGGTATTGTTATTTTTGTCATTTTGTGGAGGGATTATCACACGGGTGAGGGTACACTATAGGATAACATAAAATGGGTAAAAGTGAATAAAATTGAAATTTAAGAGGACGAAATCACGTGTCTACAGTAGATTGTGATCTGCTGATGTGCTGAGTTAAACAATGGTACATCACAGCCACTTGAGCTACCTTTGAGCAAATCGACCACTACTAGTGCCACGATTGATGAAACTATCCCGATAACTATTGGGACCACTGACACTGAGGATGAGATGCAATCTGAGGTCCCATATGTTAATCAGGCTTGACCTGGTGCCAAAGGTGCTTAGGTATGTCTTCACCCCTAGTTTTGTATTTTTAGATACACTAGGGATAGTGTATAGTTTCTTTGTTGGGGGTGGGGGTGTACCGCATAGCCATCATGGGTTGTTGTTATCATGTTTCTTTTCTCATCAATTGTGGTTTGAATGCAGAATTGGCATATTTTATGTTATATTTTATGTTTGTTCTATGTTTTGTTTTACGTTGAGTCTGTGATGTTTAGTAAGGAAGAAAATTTGTATTTGAGGCAGTTAACATGTTTTGACTGATTTGTTTGTGTTTAAAAAAATGATACCACTCCTCAAATTTTTGAAAACTATGTGATTTAAGTATGCATGTGATCGTTGTGGATCTCGTAATGGCATTAGAATTAGGAATTTAATAACTGTGGCAAACAATTTCATGAACTAGATAAGAAGTAGCAAGGTGATCCCTCTACAATGTGTGTGGGGGTATTAGCCAGTCCCCTATGTGTATAGAATCTAGAGCTTTCTCGGTTAGTCCTGCCTAGGTTGTAGGATCATCAGTTAAGAAAGAATCATAGGCCCTTTTTTGAAAGCAGTTCACTTAAGCCTAAAATAACAAACCAAATGTGAATAAGAATCCCTTGATCCCAATCTGATCCTTAATTGATTTAATTCTTTATTTACACAGATTCACCTTCTCACTTTAACTGTAGTGAACTTGTTTTAGCCCTGGTCCTCCTGGGACACTTTTTACCTCAACTTAGGAAAATTGCCTAAGTTGAGGGTGGCTTCATAGTGGTGCACAAATAAAAATAGTTATGAAGAGGTGGTGTGAATAAAAAAGAAAATAGGTTTTGGTGTGGTAGAAAAGGAGCAAGAAAAAAAATTTGTGAAAAAAATGAAAACAAGAAAAGAATAAAAAAACCGCACCTAGTTTGAATAGGTAAAAAAAGAATAAGGGAGAAACAAGGGTTGATTAAAAATGTTAGAAAATTTGAGGACCCCAAAGTAATGGTAGTGTCAAGGAGGCTTAGTCACTAAAAATTTCCCAAATATACCATACCAACCCCAAGTGTATGTTACAAGCCAATTAAAGTCCTATAGTTATCCTAACCCGACTGTCTGAAAACTAAGGTGAAGAAAATAAGGGAAAGCCCATGGCATTATGTGCACACTGTAGAACTTCTTTGTGAGAGAGAGCATCTCTTGACCATCCATGCATTATCATGGTAGATCCATATGAGTGAATGGGACTTCTTTGATTATGACGA
Organism: Capsicum annuum; assembly: GCF_002878395.1. Lineage (NCBI taxonomy): Eukaryota > Viridiplantae > Streptophyta > Magnoliopsida > Solanales > Solanaceae > Capsicum > Capsicum annuum. Next base: position 168,748,544 of record NC_061111.1, on the reverse strand, counting down.
TACAGGGGTCAAGTTGTTAGGTTATTTATCTTTTTGGGTAGTGTAACTTGTGTATATGCCTAGCTGTTCGTGCTAATATAATTCCATTATAAGATTCTTGCTTGTCATTTTACTTCATCTATATATACAGTTAGGATTGGAAAGTCTAAAATATAAGAGGGTAATATGTTTTAAACTAAAGTTGAGAGTTGACTGCCAAATATATTTTAGGATCTTCCTATTTAAGCATCGTGTTTGTTTGTTTTTATTTTGTGGTTTGCTTGAGGGTGTTGATGTGTAATGGTTTCATGGCACATTTGATGCTTAAAATAGTAAAATTATGCATAGACTTAGGTCATTTCATCGCATATAATGTATGGTTTGTATTTATTTCCGGTGAATTAACTTGGATGTGGCTTGAATGAAAAAAGAAAAATCTCTGGAAAACTAAAAGTTTGGTCAGACTACAAGTCGTGTCGTCACATTACAATTTGTAGCCCAAACCATAATGATAACAGTGAAAATATCCAAGATAAAGGAACTAATTATAAAATGACCACGACTCATAAGGAGTGATTATGAGTCGTGGTGTGCAATCATAGAGTAAACAGAAGCTAAAGTTGAGAGCAAAAAAGCTAAGTAATAGACAACTATGAGTCGTAAGGTCAGACTGCAACTCGTAATATAAAGTCGTATAGAGAACAGTGTGTTAAGTCCTGTGGGTTGATACTCCAATAGTTATGAGTGAAGACCATGAGTTGTCATATCTGATGATGACTCATGGTAAGGAGTTGTAAAGATAGCAGACTCAAGTTCCCCAAAGGAGAAAAACTACCGGAGTGACTACGATGAGTAGAATATGACTCGTAAGGTGATCATATAAGTTGTAGCCACTGAACATTAATGAGATCTATGACAGCAGGCAGCGATTCATAAGGAGACCTGACAACTCATTGCTAGAGGCATAACCACTATCGACTTAATTTTCCTATTTTGTTTTGATTAGGTTTCCTTTGTTATTTTGAGATGTTGTAAATACCCTAAGGTTATTCCATTACTATGTTACATGCTTTTAACACATTTTCACATATATTGACTTCTTGATACAATTGTTTTGGGGGTTTTTGGTTCAGTATTCAATTGCAGATTTTGGATTTTATTCTTTCATCTTTGGGAAACTAATTGCATGTCTTCTTCATTGATTCTTATGGATTTTCTCATAAGCATGAGTGGATAATCTCCTGACTATGGTTAAGGTAATCCTAATGGATTAACTATGTAAGAGAAGTGAGAGATTCATCTATTTTGTTGTGGATGCATGTATCTTGATTTCCTTTATATTAATTACATCCTAAGCTACTACAGAACCTTGGAAATTTCCTGTATTCGAGATCATTCCCACAAGGGAGTTCGAGTTTGTGTAAAGGAGGTTATGATAGTACTTTAAGGCTATCAACCCTCACTTAATCAATTTGAGACCCAAAAGGTGATATTTTTACTGAGGTCAAAGACAAGGGACAGTAAGGCAATGCCTTGAGACTCATAAGGGGAAGGGTGAGTTTTATCAACACATTTACAAGATGATTAATAATACATAGCTTGTCAAAATATGCATGCCAAGAAGTGGGATAGGCGAGTCAAACACGAGAATCTTTTGGAGTTAGAAGCTAGGGGGAACACAGTCCTATTGTTCATCTTTTATTATTTATAATCTCATGCACTCAAGTTCGAATAAATGTTGCTATTGACTTTCATATTCCCCCTTTGCTTTTTTGCATTGCCCGTTATTTCATAAAGTTTGAGATATAATACACACATTCCTGGTAACACCCAAAATACATCTTTAATTGAGGGATGAAATGGTCTCTGTCAAATATAGTAATCCAACTAGGTTGGGGTCGATCCCACAGGGAATAGGACAGAAATTTGTCTCAAACTTTTTAAAATCACCAGGCAATAGGGGAAGGTAAAATGGGGGGATTTGTAGTTACTCGATAAAAGTGACCAAGCTTGGTTACTTTTGTTCGTAAGCAATCTAGATGAACACTAGTCTTGTGTTCCCCATAACTTCTCAACTCAATAGACTTATCGTTCACTGTCGAACTATTCCAATATCTTACATGCAAAATTGATAAGTTATGTACCATCAACAATCTTTTGGACGAGCTGATAGATTTCACCCTTTGCCTTTTGAGTCTCAGGATGTCGCCTTACTAACACTTATCTTAGTCCTAGTTAACTATTACCTTTTGAGTCTCTAGTTATTAGATGACATTTAATGGTTATTGGCTTATTCCATTGTAGCATAGATCGACAATTATCTTCAAATTACTATTGTGATCTTCTTTTCCTAGACACTACTCCTCTTTGGGAGTAAGTAGCAATAATCTAGGTGGGATCTTAATGTTGGCCACCGCTAAGAAATCAATGAGCATAAAGAAAACCTAATACATTCAAGAATATTTATCTAGAATAACTTGGAACTTCCTCTACTTCGTTAATCCACCAGGGTTCCCACAACCCTAGCTAAGGGAATTGCCATCCATAGTTATGAGATCAATCATGGAATTCATAGAAAAAATTACAAAATCAATCTCACAATAATATGAGAAGAAATCACAAAGTCTTAAATTGAATAATAAACCAAAAACAACAAGATGTTTGTGAGCTTAGACCTAAATGGCCACCCTCTGAGTTGCCTCAATGTGTAAATAATGAATGTGTGAATTAATGAATGTATTAACAAAAAAAAGCCTATGGGTATTTATAGATAACAAGAAACCCTAGAGTTCAAATAATAAATAAAATGGAAAAACTTAATTACTTTTACATAATAGGACTTAAAAAGATCATAGGAGTGTAATTGGGATACAAAGAAACCCTAGGAAATGATTTCAGAATAAGCTGGGAAAATCATTGTCGGCAGCCACATATGGTCTGCACCTGCAGTCTGGCCCTGGGTCCAGAAACTACCTGAGGTCTTGACCCTGGGCGTAGGTACAGGGTGTAGGTATAACTCCTACAACCTAACTCTCAAGATTTTAGCCTCGGGCACTTGCTTTGCTTATATGTAGACTGTAGGTTCTACTTGAGGTCTGCAAGTTGACTTAGAAGATGAGAAAGTCCCCACCATCAGATATATAATTGAATTAGTTTTTCAACAATACCAATTTCACCTCAATTTGATATAAGGGTGAAAAGTTATGGCCATATTACTAAAGCACTATCAACTCTCGGGATCTTCAACTCTGGCATATGCAACCAAGCTTCAAATCTTCAATGGAAATCATATTTTTTGGTCGTGAACATCTGGTAAGTGTCAAGAATACCCCATAATGATCAAGTAAGTGGCCAAAAATATCACTTTTCATCTTTTTTCCAAAATTTAGCATCCAAAACCTACTCCAAAAACGCATCAAATCCAGCAAAATAACCTTAAGTACATGCATATTCTCATAGTTCTAGGCATTGTAAGTGCTATATTTCTATAGTACATCAATTCCCCGTGGGTTTAACCCTAACTTGGCTTGGGTTACTATATTTGGCATCGATCGTAACATATTTCTTTAGAGGTTGGTTTTGGGCGA
>NC_061111.1:168728964-168741978 GCF_002878395.1 Capsicum annuum | reverse complement strand
GGCGACATCACCCCCACACACATATTGTTAGCTTAAATTCTATTTGTGCTGATTTTTAAATTTTCAAAGTTGATAGAGGGTAGTTATTAACACCTGAACCTCTATCACTTATGACTGCCTTCACATAATATACTTCGTACTTAATTGTGAGGTACAAAGATTTGTTGTGACTAGATCCTTCTGCAAATAAATCATCATCAGTGAAAGTGATTTTATTTACCTCAAATGTTATGTGAACCATCCTTTCAAAATGGCATACTGTGGTATCTTTTGGGATATATGCCTCATTTAGAAATCTAATAAGTGCTTGATAGTGTTATTTAGAATGTATCAGCAGGGATGATAATGAGATCTGAGTTGGGGTTTTCCTCAATTGATCAACAATAGAACAATCTTGAACCTTTATCTTCTTTAAGAACTCCTTAGCCTCTTCTCTAGTGACCCATTTTTTACTGGCCCCTGAATTTATTTATATTGCTTGGCTTTTCTTATTTCTTATTTCTTATTTCTTAGTTAACCCTTTTGTTTCATTCTTTTCTTTAATAATATCTTTTTTATTATAAGTCACAGTGGTTTTGTTGTAGATCCATGGGATAGTTTCATGGTTTATTATTGGAAGTTGTGTTGTATACCCTATAACAACTGACTATTTCATATTTCCCATGCAACTCTAATTTTGATTAAACTTGGTGAGACCACCAGAAATATCTAATTTTATCCCAGCTACTAGTATCTCTTTTGGTTTTGCAGGAACATATAATATTAGCCCTTTAGGGTTTTTGGGATTCGCAATTGGAGTTGCACCCTTCACAATCAATGGTGCCTTTCGTATGTATTTTGTCATTTTACTCGACTCTTTCTCTGATGTGCCAATTTTCATTACTGCTTTATTTTTTTGATAGTGCTCCTAATTATCGCAAACAGTCTCCTCGACATGCACATATTTGTGATTAGTAAATCAATTGTTAGAAATATTTGTATCCCCATTATGTATCACAATCATCTTATAATCAATGTCATGACCCGAGCCTACCTCTTAGTCGATACACGATGCTTAGAATCACAAGTGATCCCAAGCAAACCCATGCACTGGTATACTGCTTGAGCAATTGATTTAAATTGTATAAAAACTAAATTTACTGAGCGGAAACATTATCATGAGAAAGTCTGAATAAATATAATACTAACAAAGTTTACATCATGATAAAACTGAAGAAAGAAACTTGAATTACATGTAACAACTCTGAATAACTATCTATGAAGCCTCTACAATACTAACTATAGATAGCTAGGACATGCCTACAACTACCACTAATCAATACATATGAATAATAACAATATAGTATATGAACTACAACTGACTGGAGTCCCCAAAATAAGAAAACTCATCACCTACTGGCTGGAAGCTGCAAACTATCTGATTATGATGTGTGGGCTAAACTGGCACCTATATTATGAGAAAATGTTGCACATAGACATATATGTGGATCAGTACTTTGGAATATACTGAGGAAGTGGGGGTGAATGCAATAAGTAAACTGAATAGATACATAATCTTAAAATATGCATGCTAAGTGTAAGTAGATCACCATGGGACTGAAATCAACTAAAAGCTAAAGTATCTTAAAACATGAGTAGCAAATATAATCTGATAAGCTAGTGAATCACTACACTTATTTCTTAAATCTTTACTTTTGTAGAATAAATAGAACTAAGCTGGGAAGCGATTAATATAAATATAGTATGTAAATATCATGTAGAGCTGAACATATTGTTAAACTGAGCTAAGGTTCATGTATGGATACTGAGCATGAAAACATGAACATGTAAAACTGAGAAGGTAAGACCAAGTATAGCATATACTAACATGACCTAAATAACATGAATAATCTATAAAACTGACTGAATAATTACTGAAATCTGATTACTTGGTCAACCAAACCTAAACTGAGATAAATTAAATATTGACTTTAACTATGGGAGCTATCATTTAATCTACATAAACCACGTGAGCTATCAAGGATTCCAATGTCTAACCCATATTAAGGAGGGTTGTTCTATCCTTGCCAGCGGAGTAGAACCTAAACTGAAGTGATCACTAAGTTGGGCCCCTATTGGGCAAGGGGAAACACTTTCTGAGAAGGTCCCTAAACCTACAGTGGCACGCAATTTCTTGGGAAGTAGGATGCGCTGAACCCACACTTCCCACTCAGTGCTAAATCCTACTCCTAACTGAAAGACACTAAAATACTGACTGGTGCATGCACTGATAACTGATATGCTCAGGTCATGGTATTTTGTAAACAACAGTGGATACAAATTTTGAAGTAATTATAAACATGTCAACTGATAGTGCTCAATATGATCATAACAAATTGAGTTTTACAATAAAATCATGAGTTGATTGACTCATTACTTTAAAAGTCTAAAATATAAGTAAACATGTAGATAGCGGGTGTTCATAACCTGCCTGTACTGAATGATTATAAAATTTGATAGCAATACTTAAAAACAGTGACATAATGTCAAAATTCAAAGATCCAAAGCATGAGATATTTCAATAGTCTGATAAATTTCATGAATGTAAACATGGGAATGAGTTAACCTTGGGAAAATATCACGTTTAAAGTGTTTTATGATGAAAAGTGAGAAAATAATGCCTTTTTAGAGTTTTAATCTATCACTTGGGTGCTTAGGGGCAAGGAGGAATGACTAAAACACCTTTTGGGCTTGTACTTATGGATGCAAGAAACATATCCTCTGCATTACGGAGGTTAAATCGAGCCCCATGGTCCGTGTCATAGAGCTATCGTGGACCCTTGCTGTCTCTCACAAAAATGGTCATAATGTCTTGCTCGGTTATTGGATTAAGGTAAATTTGGTATTGTCGGAAAGCTAATTCAATTATATATAAATTGGTGGATCTTGAGATGAAAAATTCCACATATTTCCAAAGTTACACATATTCAAAGCTGACCCATATAGAATCGCATACCAAAATTTGGCTGAATCAAAGGCTCTTAGCTCAGCTTTGCTCTAAGTGATTCCCATGAACATTTTTCACCTCAAAAGAATTCTAAAAACTAGGATAATGATCATGAAATATATATTCAAAAACAAATCATGGGATTAGGGTTTACACACATAGCAACAACGGTTTAATTTCTAGCTAAAAAATATGGGGTGTTACGTTATCTCCACCTTGAAATCATTCATCCTTGAATGATGGATAGGAGTTTGTTCAGAATTTTGAAGTATGAAATAATGTAGACATGACATGTCAACTATCAAAGGATATAGCTAAGTTGAAACATTAAAACTTCCATTATGAAACTGATTTCTAAGCTGACTTTACTCTATTGACTGTAAGGAGCTAATTCATGTTGAGAGTTTAGAACTTACTTGAAATGTTCATGATATGATCTTACATATAGTACTGCGAAGTGATAACTAATGCAATAAAATTACAAAAGTTACTAAGGAGGGAATAAAGTGTGTATCTTATCATTACGAATTGTTCCTCAACAAAATAGATATAGGAATCAAAAGAAAAATACTTCATGGCATCGCCAAGTACATTATGTAATAACGAATTATGAGATAACGAGACCGAGGTCGTACAGTGGGTATCACAATGTCTGAGTTGGAATACTTGGAAAACTGAGATCATGCACTTAACACTTATGTTCTTAGTCATGACTAAATAGCTGAATCTGAAACATAATGCTTGGACTGAACCAAATTCGTAACTTGCATGGACGTGAATGAATTACCTTATGTAATAGCCATATTCATGAAACTCCAGATAGTAAAACTATATTGAAATATGGAAAACAATAGGATCTTATCTATCCGGGTTCTAAACTGAATTGTTGACTATACGGACTAAATCATAATGAAAGCTTATACTAAACTGGAGTATTTCTTCAACACTCTTTCTAAGAAGTTCTAATAACATTAGGGTGCAAAGAATCTTGGGCATGATCTGAGTGAGATATCTGAATAAGGAATCTTAATATAGCTATAACTCTGTAACATGGAACATAGGCCTATGAAACTAAGCCGAGATAGAATTACTAGGCCTTAGGCAATGCAATTTCCCAATTAAAACTTAGCCTCGCTCATTAAATACTCACATGGATACATATAATTACTCCGTCGAATGCATGAGTTAAGCTACATACTCCCACCATGTTCAAGGCTAACTCAAAATCATAAGGTATTGCACATAACACCATAATGCTAGTCTGAACCATGAATGTAATACCCCATGCATTTTCACAACTTCTCATCTCAAGAAAAATTCTTCTTACCACTTCAACAACTAAATTAAACCTCTTACTAGGAATTCACCAGTGCATAATTCATCCATCCACTTATATACCGACGTGACATTCAAGCCTATCATTATAACCATGTATGAACTTCTAGGTAACCAACCCACCAAAGCATATTTCCAATATTCTCTAAAACTCTATTAATAACAACTTCCATGCACTATTCCCAAGAAAACACACACAAAATTTCAACTAACTATGACATATACCAAAAGTTTTACCTCAATATTACTTCAAACTTATAACCTTAGATAAAACAAGCATAAAACAATCTTTCCCCAACATAAAACATTCACTCTCTCCCATCTAAAAAATTGTTCATCACCACTATCATTTCATAAGGAGATATCACTAAAAGGTTAAAATATGAGGACCTGAAGCATAAAAGAACACTACGTATAACTTTAACACTTAACAGATGCTTGAGAAATAGTGTGTCAATGACATGAACTTATTATAGAGATAAAAACTAAGGACATACATGACATAATCTGAATTTTTTCTGGTCATTAAGAGTGCACCATGAGTTATGGGAATTAAGCATATTGTAAAACATGAGTACATGAGTCATGAGCTGCATGACCTGAGTTTGGAGTTCATAATTTCATGGAATATGATTCGTACTGCTGAGTGAACTAGAACTCCTCATACTAGGAACTAGAAGTGTACATGATTCTATGGAAAATGCATGTATATGAGTTATGATCATGGAGATGATATGCAAGGCATGAGTAAATGTCATAATGACTGAAGTACGAAACTTTGCATAGAGATAAGAATGGGTCGGACATTTTCCTCACTTACTAATGCTCTATAATACATGGACATCACTACTAGAATATGAGAGCCTGACTTGGTTCCTTGTTCTATCATCTCCCCCTTAGATTTAATCAATTATTCTAAGTCTGTGGACCCCTATAGTAAACTCTAAACTGAACTACAACCACTCTACTCTAGAGTCCACGATATCAAAATACACATAAATAAGAAACCCATTATGAAATCCTATACCTAAAAGTGTAAACCCCACTACTAGTACTTTCTTAACTCCATGTTTTTATTTTTTTTATTTTTTTGAAATATTCATAACTCCATTGAAAATCATAATATTTCCAAATCTACAACTAGGAAATAATAACAACTAGTTTCTATTATATCACTTTTCACTAAGAAATTGTCAAAAGGTATCACGTGTACAAGTAATGATCAAATATTTTTTAAAATTAATAGAGGTATTAAAAAAACTATAAAAATTTTTATTTGTAGTGTTATACATGTCATTTTAAGTATTACAAGATTTTAAGTAAAGAATACACATAATTTTAGGTATATTTTTACGAGAATAATACTAATTTTTATTTTTTAAAATTTAAACCCACATATACCCGCAACCCGCAACCCGCAACCCGCACCGTACTACACCATTTTAAAAAACATACTTTAACCTGCACCGCCCCACATAGCTTAAAACCCGCACCGCCCCGTATAGCTTAAAATCTGCACCGCACTGCACCCGCACCGCCCCATTGACATCCCTAGGTAGAGCTAAACATGCTATAACACCAAATTGAGGATCATGTATGGATACTGAGCATGAAGACATGAACATGTAAAACTGAGAATGCAAAACCAAGTATAGAATGTAGTGACATGACCTGAATAACATTAATAATTTGTAAAATTGATAGAATAATTACTAAAATCTGATTACTTGGATAAGCAAACCTAAACTGAGATAAATTGAATATTAACTTAAACTATGGGAGCTATTATCTCACTGACATAAACCACGTGAGCTATTATGGAGTCCAATGTCTGACCCATCTTGATGAGGACTGTTCTATCCCTGCCATCGGAGTAGAACCTAAACCAGAGTGATCACTAAGCTGGGCCCATATTGGGCAAGGGAAAACACTCTCTGGCGAGGCCCCTAAATCTATGGTGGCACATAGTTTTTGGGGAAGTAGGATGCTTTGAAACTACACTTCCCACCACTGCTAAATCCTACTCCTAACTGAAATACACTAAAATACTAACTAGTGTATTCACTGATAACCGATAAGCTTAGGTCGTGGTATTTTGAAAACAACAGTTCATACAAATTTTGAAGTAATTATAAATATGTAAACTGATAGTGCTCAATATGATCATAAAAAAACTAAGATTAACAATAAAATCATTAGTTGACTGACTCATTACTTAGAAAGTCTAAAACTTCAGTAAAAATATAGGTATCAGGTTTTCATAACCTGCCAGCACTGAATGATTACAGAATTGGATAGCAACACTTAAAAACAGTGACATAATGTCAAAATTCAAAGATCCAAAGCATGAGATATTTCAATAGTCTCATAAATTTCATGAATGTAAACATGGGAATAAGTTAACATTGGGAATATATCATCTTTATACAGTTTAAATCATAACTCAAAAATTTGATATGATATCAACTGAACATGAATTAGGGTTTCAAAACTTCAAATATATAGGAACAAGATTCACATGAGATAAAATTATTAGCTTGGCTTGAACGTAAACTAATGAGAAAACATGGATATAATTCATAGTTTACTTAGAATATAATCATAATTATAGTATAATTCATACTCAAATCAAAAAGTGGGTTTTTGGGATCAATGGGTGAAAGGAACCAATTGATGAATACCCAACATACCTTAATGGTCAGATTCTTAAAAAATGCATGATATTGGAACTTGAATTTTTGAATTCTTGAGGAAAAAAGCTTGAATTTCTTGTTCTTTGAAAGGGAAGGGTTTATGTAAGTTTTTAGTGATGAAAAGTGAAAAAATAATGCCCTTTTGGGGTTTTAATTCATCACTTGGGTGCTTAGGGGCAAGGGGGAATGACTAAAATGCCCTTTGGGATTGTACTTACAGATGCAGGAAACATATCCTCCTTGTCGTGGAGGTTAAAGCAGTCCCTAAGGTTTGCATCACAGAGCTATCGCAGACCCTTGCTATCTCTCACAAAAATGGTCATAACATTTCTCTTGGGTATTGGATTAAGAGAAAATTGGCATCATTGGAAATCTAATTCAATTATTTATAATTTGGTGGGTCTTGAGATGAAAAATTCCATATATTTAAAATGTTACACTCAGTAAACGTTGACCTATGTAGAATCATATATCCAAATTTGGCTAAATCAAAGGCTCTTAGCTCAACTTTGCTAAAATTGATTCCCATGAATATTTTTTAACTCAAAAGCATTCTTAACACTAGGATAATGATCATGAAACATATATTTAAATAAAAATCATGGGATTAGGGTTTACATATGTAACAACAACAGTTTGATTTCTAGCTAAAAATATGAGGTGTTACAACTAATTAGCTTCGCGATGCCTCTCTTCAAGTTCCAATTATTCTCTTTACTATGACCTTGGGTATTTGAATGACATTCACATATAGCATTCAGGTTAATTTGATTCACCTTATACAACATGACTAACTCAACCAATCCCAATTGTATCAACCTTCATAATAGGTTTGTGTATGATTCCCCGATCAAGATGATGTTGGCTCTATGCCCCTTCTCTTTCATATAATCTAACTTCGGATGTTGATTCTATTTTTAGGGATGAGAACTTTGTGGAGCAGGTGCCCACCATTACAGTCAAATGGAAGGTTGGATATTTTTCTAGGTATTAAACATCGTGTATTGAGATGTTTTGACTTAGTGGGGTTGATATGATATTGTAGAGAATTATATTTTCCATGTTGGATGAACTCTATCAGAGATCCATCCTATTTTTTTTTAATTATTGGAACTGACAAACCCATTTTGGATTACTTTTATCATAGATTTAAGAGCATCTTGACTCATAATATTTCTAGATTTAAGGCTATTTTCCACCATTTCATCAACCTTAATAACCTCAACAAATGTTAATCCAATAGCTGAATACAAGTGATAGAAATAGTCATGTTATTTGACTTAGAGAAAAACACTAATCCTTTTCAACTCATTCATTGGTGGTTTATGTAATGACCTGGGACTACCCCTAGTCATCACATGGTGCTTACGACTCCGAAGGACCACAAGCTAACCCATGAATAATATATGCTATGAGAACTAAATAATAATACTATAATTAATGCAAAAAATAAGCTGAAATGCCATAAGGTTCAAAACATCTAAAATACTGATAAAATATAACATCTATAAAACTTAATACTATCTAAAAATCTTGTTTGAAAAGCCTCTAACTGAATCTGTCTGAAAGGCTAAATGTAAGGGTTCATATGTATGAACAATAACTAACTAAATAATATAGAATAACTGAACATAAGAGTACATGGATAATCTGAACAACGGCAAATACTGAGTATGCAATACTGTGTGTTTATATACATACTGTAACTGAGCTTTTCTAAAGATAAGTACTAAATTCTAATAACAGACTAATTGATATTTGAGTTACTAATAACTGAATTACTGGTTCTGAGTTGACTGTGTCTGACAGTCCTGATTTTGTAGAACTGAACTGAGTTCCCTACTGAAGATCAAAACTAAAACTGAAATTGTGGGAGGTAATTATCTAACCGATATGCCCCTCTCTGAACTGATTGGGGTCCAACCTGTAACCCCAGCTGGAAGGGTGCTAATACTGTGCAATGAGTACTAACACTAGAAAACTAGGATACCAAGCCTAATTGATGGGTGACACCTGGGTAGAGCCAATCCTAATCTGACGAGTGAACCTTGGGAGATATTTAAGCCTAGTCTGATGGGTGTCTCCTCATCTTGCGATGGCTACGCAGTTTTGGAGTATGGGGAATACTGCTAACGACTCTGCCTATCTGATGGGAAAGTCATCATCCCTTCACTCGCTCGGTGCTAAATCCTACTCCCAACTGAAAGACACTAAAATGAGTATACTGAATAGGACTGGACTAAGACTAACTTTTTTGAGTTTTCCTAAGTTCTATAACTGATTGAGTTCTATAACTGACTGAGAGTACTACTGTTCGTAACATGAATGATCCTAGTCTGTAACTGACACTGGCTCTAGGTAAAGAGCTAAATTGTTGGGTATTAAATACCCCCAGGACTCAATAGTATGAAAAGTAACGCATCACATGATCTTGTAAAGCATAACAGTGTATACATGTTCATATATCATCTATAGAGACATTTTATCAAACACTTGTAGGGCATAAGCTTGTTCATATACTAACATGTCATGATTTCATCACTTTATTCACATGGACATTCTATCAAACACTTGGGGAGCACAACTTCATGCACATAATCATGGATAACATATAAATATGGTAACTACAATGTCCAACTTACAATTTCATGGGTTTAGCATGCAACTCATATAATTCCCCATAAAATACTAATTTAATTTCATAAATCATATAATAATCATGGATTAAAACCCAACTAACATCATTGACACATTAATCATTTTGTAAATTCAAGGGATTATAAAGATAATCACATATTCATCACACATGCTATTCAATTTCATGAAATTTGCACTTAAATTATGGATTGGAACCCAACTAAAATTATGAACATGAATTCAATCTAATTCAAACATGAAAATCATAAATCTGAGATCTTGTAGCTTTAAAAGGGGATTCTTAGACTCTATGGGTGAAAGGAACCCATAGATGAATGTCTAACATACCTTAATTTATGATATTCTTGAATTTCTTAAAGGATTTCTTGGGATTGACCTTGTTTCTTGAACGAGGGTTTCTTTGTTTTAGGAGAGAATGATTTTGTTCTTGAGAAAAAGTGAGAAAAAATGGCATAATAGGGTATTTTAGGGCATAATTTCGCGTTTAAAGGCTGTCTAGGTCATGGAAAAACACCCTATTGCCCCTAGTAAGTTTTTAATTTTCATCACTGAAAACTTGAGTTGGGCTCCTAGTGCTATCGCATTGTGTTACTAGAAACTGATGACTGAGAACTGGGCTGATGGTGCGACATGACACCATCGTTGTGCTTCTCTAGTTGTGAATTTTCCCTTTGGCGCGATGTGCCATGATCGTGGAGTCACACTAGAAAGTTATAATTGGGAAAAAAGCTAGTGGAGAGATGCAATGGTATCGCGTTGTGTCACTGAAAAATGACAAATGTCATTTGGACTGTCTCTGCGGCGCGCTAGAGTACCAGATGGTACACTATCTTACTAAAATGACTCGAACTCTTCGCCCGAGTGTCGGATTCAGACGAATTTGGTATCGATGGAAAGATTATTCAATTTTCAACACTGTGAAAAATAAAAATATTGAAAATTACATAGGTATAAAGTTTATTCATCTTTAAAGCAAGTATTTAACAATTTTTGGATGAATTTAAGCTAGGTAAAAGTATGGGGTGTTACAATATCTCCCCGTTGGGAACATTTATCCTCGAATAAGACTTATTAAGTTGACGACTATTGATATACTGAGTTTATATGCCGAAAATGCATATCTGATGCATGGAATACATAACTGAAATGATTAATGAATGCATGACTGAATATGCAACGATAACCGATACTAAGATTATAGCTATAGCAGAACATGGAACTGAATAGATCTAAGGAAGTCTGTTACCTTAAGATGAGAAAAATGATAAGCGTAAGATCATTTACAGAATATGTATGAATGGGAACATAAGAACATAAATGAATCTGAAATGTGATACACGTACTGAATATTATGAACTGAACTGAGCCCTTGAGTACATAGCTTACGACTGAGATTGGAACTAGAAGGTCAACTGTGAGGACCTATTACTCTAAATAGATTTGTTATGTAAAGAAAAAAATGGAAGGTTTAGATCATGATACTCGGGGGTTATAGTGCATCTCCCGCTTACATCACTATGTCCCTTGAAGAATGTTGACTTGACTGAGATACTGAGGAAAAGCTCATATAATGCACGAGGAACCTGTGAACTGAACATAACTAAATATCTGGGATCTGAAACTGAGATATGATATATGAACTGGGATGAAATTATTACTACTAGGATGCTCTATCTTGGAATGGTCATATTTATGAAACTTTGGATAGTACAACTAGATGGAAAGATGGGAAACCATACGAACTTGTCTGCCTGACTGCTAACTGAATTACTGACTTTACGGACTAACTCATGCTGAAAACTTATACTCGATTGGAGCATTTCTTGACACTCTTTCTATAGAGTTCTAGTGACTTTAGGGAGTAAGGAATCTGGGCATGGTCTGAATAAGACATCTAAATCACAACATGGCTCCAATTCTGTAACATGGAGTAAGGACTACAAAACACCTTTTAAGATAGAGTTGCTAAGCCTTATGAACTGCAGCTACAAATTTTCAAGCTTATACATATTTTTTGAATACTTTCTCAACTATACTCTCCACCTTAGCACAACACTTTACCTTAAACTACTGAAAATATTTACACGAATGCTGAGTACGAATGCATAAACATACTAGCTTATCTGATTAACTAAACGACTGATAGCTAAATACTGGTCATGTAAGATTGAACTGTTCTTAATCTTAATAACTGGATTGAAACTATAAAGCACTATGCATATGAGGTATGGACTGACTAAGGAACGTGAGGTAGCTAAACATAAATTCGTGGAAATGGTATTATCTGGGAATGCAAGACTAAATGCATGACACGATTCTAAAATACTGAGATACTGATAACTATATGCTTTGGTAAAGTAAACCTAAAACTGTACTAAGTTTTGATAGCTCCCGTGATGGGGACTGGCATTAATCGAGGATCTGAATGTACACTCACACTCTATATTTTCTCAACTTTCTCTCTTATGAAAGATTCTAATTTTTCCTCTAATTACTAAATACAAATTCTTTCTAGCCATTTACTAGCACACTAACCTGACATCCAATCCTATCTTTATAACTACAGCCTCGGGTAAAACAAGCATGCACCAATCTTTCCTTAACATGAAAAATTTACCATACTCTCTCCCTTCTAAGCGGTCACTCATCACTATATCATTTCATAAGGGGAGTTCACTGAAAGGTAAAAACATGAGGACCTAAAGCATGAATGGACACTATACCAAAATTGATACTTAACTGAGGCCTGATAAGTAGAATATCAACATCATCAATTTATCGAGAGGTCTAACTGAGGGTATACATGATATAATCTGAATTTAGCTTATTATTAGGAGTGTAGCATGAGTATTGTAATTGAACATACTATAAAACATGAGTACATGATTCATGAGCTGCATGCCATAAGTTTGGCATTTCTGTATTCATGGAACATGATTCGTAACGCTAAGTAATCTAGAACTCCTTCTACTAGGAGTTGTAAGCGTACAGTATTTTCATTAATGTGCATGAATATGAACTATGATAATAGAGTTGACATTTAAGTCATGGGTAGATATCAGGATAGAAGAAGTATAAGACTTTGAACTAAGGTAAAGATGGGTTGGGTATCAACCTCTCCCACTACTTCTTCATATATACTTACATTACTACTAAAATCTGAAAGTCTGACTTGATTACTTGTTCTGCCATCTCTCCCTTGGCTTAAAGTTGTTATTCTAAGTCTGTGAACCCCTTAATGAACTCTAAATTGAGCTGAGACCAGTTTAATCTAGAGTCTGAGATATGACATTGCTCATAAACACTAAACTCATTCTGAAGGACTACTCTTGATAATGTACG
>NC_061111.1:168586295-168725964 GCF_002878395.1 Capsicum annuum | reverse complement strand
ACATGTTCATATATCGTCTATAGAGACATTTTATCACACACTTGTAGGGCATAAACTTGTTCATATACTAACATGTCATAATTTTATCACTTTATTCACATGGACATTCTATCAAACACTTAGGGATCACAACTTCATGTACATAATCATGGATAACATATAAACATGGCAACTACAATGCCCAACTTATAATTCCATGGGTTTAGCATGTAATTCATATAATTCCCCATAAAATACTAATCTAATTTTATGAATCATCTAGTAATCTTGTATTAAAACCCAATTAACATCATAGACACATTAATCACTTTGTAAATTCAAGGATTTATCAAGATAATCACATATTCATCACACATGCTATTCAATTTCATGAAACTTGCACTTAAATCATGGATTGGAACCCAATAGTATCATGAACATGAATTCAATCTAATTCAAACATGGAAATCATAAATTTGAGATCTTGTAGGTTTTAAAAGGAATTCTTGGACTCTATGGGTGAAAGGAACCCATAGATGAACACCTAACATACCTTAACTTGTGAGATTCTTGAAGTTCTTGAAGGATTTCTTGGGCTTGACCTTGATTTCTTCAACTAGGGTTTCTACCTCTTGAGAGAGAATAATTTTATTCTTGAGAAAAAGTGAGAAAAACGACATAATAGGGTATTTTAAGGCATAATTTCATGTTTAAAAGCTTATCTGGGTCATGAAAAAAGTCCCTATTGCCCCTAAAAAGTTTTTAATCTTCGTCACTAAAAATCCGAGTTGGGCACCTGGCGCGATGCGGCACTATCGCATTGTGTCACTTGAAACTAATGATTGGGAACTAGGCAGATGGCGCGATGTGGCGCCATTGTGGTGCCTCTCTGGTTGTGAATTTTTCCTTTGATGCGATACGCCATGATCAAGGAGTCACACTGGAAAATTACAATTGGAAAAAAACTAGTGGCGTGATGTGGTGGTATCACGTTGTCTCACTGGAAAATGACAAATGCCATTTGAACTGCCTCCACAGCACGTTAGAGTACCACTCTTACTAAAATAGCTCTAACTCTTCGCTCGGGTGTCGGATGTGGAAAAATTTGGTATTGATAGAAAGCTTATTCAATTTCTCACACTGTGAGAAGTCAAAATCTTGAAAATTACACATGTATAAAAGTGTATTCATCTTTAAAGAAAATCTTTGACAATTTTGGGATAAATTTAATCTACGTATAAAATTACGGGGTGTTAAGGTTTTACTCTTGTTGCTTTCTCACTCCATCTAATATCATATTCATAGAAGCTTTGAGTGGTTTTATTTCTCATGTTTGTAAGAGAGATATGGTCTGCCACTATGTCAATATTATATTTGAACTATTGAACAAAATATCCAGCCAAAGAGTTAGCAATATCCTAATCTATAAACCATTTTGAGGTGATTTCAACCAAGTTTTCCCTAAAATAAGCCATGAGTAATTCTTCTTTTCCTTCAGTCCCTCTCAGTTTATTGCAATATCTCTTTAAATTACTAATAGAATCTCCATGACCATTATATTTCTCAAAATTTAGGGTTTTAAAATTGATAGTTCGATGGAAATGAGGGAACAAATAGATGTCTCTAAACAAAATGCTATGGTGTCCTCCCAGCTTGCCCATCTCTTATACTTTTCTCTAAGTTTTTCATTTTCTTGGTATATTCTCTTGTTTCTCATTTCTAGTAGTCTTCTTAACCATGATAGAGCAACTATGTCACAGAGTAGGGTAACATGAGTTTGGGACTTTTAATGTCAACTTAGGAGAATAATATTGATCAAGATGGGGATCACTATAGGACTTATGCACCATCATTGGTTGAGGTCCTATAGTAGTGTTTTCTTCATGAATAAAAATGGGTTTGTTTATGAGGGATACATTTGTAAGGCTTATGGTAAAGGTTCCAATAAGTTAGGTGTGTTATTGTATTACCAGATCCTATATAGGAAGAGCAGGTCACTTATGCGGGCTTGAGTGAAGATGAGAATAACCATATTAGTAAGCCCGAGGATTGAGGAGGGTAGATTTTATCTATTCATCTAGGCTTGGTACATTTCAATAATTTGTTGCCTTGGTAATTATATCTCCTCCATTGATGTGGATTCCTACAGAACCAATTAAGTTTTGTTTTCTTTATCTTCATACATGGTCCCACTTTTCTAGGTCATTTTGCTTTTGCCATTAGATCTCATATGGTATGGATGAGATGCCAGGTTAACCACAAACCAACCACCCTTAGCTTTTCTCATTCTTTACCAAAAAAATAATGTTAGCATGTAGTATTTCATAGATATTAATGACACATTGTTTGTATGCCATGTTCCTAACATCATTTGTTTCTAAAATGAGCTTTGAAAGGATTTTTGGTGTCTCATCCTGACTTTTAGATGAATTTATTTCAATGTTTCCTCTAATTTATTTATCTGTTTTCCTTCTCTCTATTTTATTATTAAATAATTCTAACCGAACTTGGTAATGGTTGCCTACGAATCATATTGAGCATGAATCAAATCATTATGTATTTCGAGAAAATACAATAGTTATTTTGTTGGTTATTTTTAATATATGTAAAACAATATGAGGGCAAAAAGAGAAATAAATAAATAAATAAAATAAAGCAATTTTAAAAAATTCATTCACTCAAAATACTTCTAATATAATGACCAAACAATAAATAATGAAAAATGCAACAGACTCAAAAAGCTAAGGAAAGTTAAAATAAGATGACTCTAAAGACCGAAGAAGAAGAAACCCAATCAATGATGTCTTCTCAAGGTGCTTTGGGCCTCAATTTTCCCACTGGACTTGATTATATATCAGACAATGCTTTTGGTATTTGTCGAGCAGAGACATGTGCCTGTCGATTAAGGTCTGATCAACTCGACGTATACAAGTAGCATAAACATCCACTAATGTCTCCTTGAGATAAAGTACTTGTCTTGTGGACTCATTCATTCTTTCATGACAGTTTTATAGCTACTGTTAAGTTGTATAGATTGTATGGTTCAAATGGTCTTCATGTGCCTCAAGTTCTTTAATTTAGTTGTGTAACACCCTCAAAATTTTAAGCATTTTATTTTTGGCCCTCCTAAGGTCAAAACATTGATTTTTGACTTAAATGGTGTTTAGCCATGAGAATAGGGTATCCTGAGAGAGTTTCAGAATTTTTGGATGGGGTTTGGGGTAGTTTTGGTTCCTAAAGGTAGTGAGACTCCAAGATATCCCTATTTCATGGAGGATAGTCCCCAAGTTAAGGTCTATGACATGGAGGATAGTCTCTGCATTAGACTTCATGTCACAGAGGATAGCCTCCATGATAAGGTCTATGCCATGGACCTATGTAAAATTTGGGTAGTTTTGTGCTATTACCTTTAGGATTAGGGGTAATAAGGTCTTTTCACCTATGAACGACCATTAAATAGTACATGGACCAATTTCCAGTAGTTTTTATGATACCAAGACCATTATTCCACTCCCAAACTTAAGAACCCTAAGAGAGCCAAGGGTTTTATCATACGTTAGTATTTTGGGTTTCAAGCTTAAAATTACTTTCTAATTCTCATATGTCCAAGGCATG
Organism: Capsicum annuum; assembly: GCF_002878395.1. NCBI lineage: Eukaryota > Viridiplantae > Streptophyta > Magnoliopsida > Solanales > Solanaceae > Capsicum > Capsicum annuum. The sequence continues at coordinate 168,722,370 of NC_061111.1, read as the reverse complement.
CATCTTTTTCCCTGTACTTGTATTTTGTTAATGGCATGAAAATTGGTTTATTATTCATGGTTTTAATTTTGGCTTTTGAACTAAGGGTTGAGGGTTTTTGGATATAAATTGTTTGAGTATTTTTCCAATGATTGATATTGATTTATTATGCATAAATTTGTGGTTTCTACACTTATTGGGGGTGCTTGGGAATGGTGGATAGAAAAGGGGTACAATGGACTCCCCAAATTTGTAAACTATGGCAATAGGAGTACAACGAAATCCCTAAATAGTTGATTTTGGCATGGAAATTGATAATAACCTCAACCCACTTGCATAGTTAATATTGGAATGTAAATTATCATTGTTTGGCTTATTCTCTTTGAAACTAATGCATTGCATAAATGGTTGAATGGATAAGAAGGATAATAAAAACCTTGTGGGGTATGAAAGAATCCCTTGAGTGATTTTTATAATTAAAAACTTTTAGGGTACGAAGGAATCCCCTAAGTGATTTTAATAATAGAGTTTGTGGGGTATGAAGGAATCTCCTAAGTGTTTGCTTAATGACATTGCTTTCAAGATATAGTCAGTATAATGATACCACTTAATAATGCCTTAATAATTGACTACCAAAATTGGTGGATAGGTTATGTCTTAAATGTTTTAATTAGGCTTAAAGGGGGTTGTGACAACTAGCCATGAAGGTGTGAGTACTGAAGGACTGATACAAGAAACTCATGTTTGCCAATGTGAGGGTTGGACTTGATAACCATGTGCTTGTGAGGTATAAAGGAATCTGCTAAGTATATATATATATTTGTATCATAATTGGTGAAAGGTACTTCAAAATCACCGGCCTTTTATGATATCTCTAGTTTGTATGGCTAACATATATTGGGGCCCAACCAAGTGGTAACAACTAGACCCATATATCTTGTGGGTGGTTTTAGGACGGTCAAACTACACAACCTAGGCTAAGGTTTTAAAGTTTATGATAAACTTTGTTCCCTCCCCTCATATCTTATATATATAAATATATATATATACACATATATATTGATATGTACATGTGTATTGGTTTGACTTGGTTTTAGATTGATGGCATTATTTTATCATGTATCCTTGAGTCACATGCTAGAGCTCCAACCACTAATCATCTTCGCATGTTGTATCCTCATGCAATATAGGTACTGGCCATGCTTCTACTTCTCCCACATAGTGACTAGGTGATCGGGGAATAACTCATGAGTCAGACTGAAGTGGTAAGCTTTCATCCATTGGAAGACCCCATTTCATACTTTAGGTCTTCTTATATTTTGACTATTTCTTTTGGATTTGTGTTTGTCTATGATCGGGGGCATGTTCTGACCACTATCTTTGGTTTTGTAAGAGGATTTGTTAGACATTACTGTGGACATAGATATTGTGGTTGTTTATTAGTAATGGTTATTAGTTGGAGGTTGTTAGATATTGATCTATCATTGATTCTTTCGGTTATCTTATCTTATCTTATTTTATGTTGAAATTCATCCACTTCTAGGTATACTTAGTTCTGTTGGATTAGGCTAAGAGGGTGGTCTCCGGTGCTTGGTGGACTTGAGATGCCTGTCACATCTAGGCGTTAGTTCGAGTCATGAAAAAGTTGGTTTCAGAGCCTAATTTTAGGGTCAATTAGGTATCTACAAAGCCATGTCAAGTAGATTTTCTTTTATAGGTATGTAGTACGCCACACTTATAAGGGAGAGGCTACAAATCATTTAGGAATGTTTCTCTTTCTTGTTGTCTTATTTTTGGGTTATAGAGTCTAAGGTCTTGAACTTCTCTAACTCTAGGTTGTTCGCCTTTCAGATCATGCCTCCTAGATTATCTAAAGCACTTGGAAACATATTTGTCCCGCTTAAGAAAAATGTGGGTGAAACTCATCCAATTTATGGGGTACAGACCTATTCAAGGGTCACTACTTTTGATTTCCCCTATGGAGTTCCACCTGTCTTCACTGATCCTTCTCTAGATAGTGACACCTATACACGGGCACCTTAAGAAGATTAACTAATATTGAGTTTTGCTAATCCATTCATCTATTGACCCAATTAATGACAAGTTAGTCACGCTAGTCAAGTCTTGTTGATATTATTATGAGTTCGTCTGGGGCCACTAGAGTGCGCTAGTTTATGAGGCTAAACCCTCCACTTTTATTAGTACTAAGGTTGAGAAGGATCCTCATGATTTTATAGATGAGATGGATAAGATCTTTTAGGTTTGGCATGCAGCTATTGTAAAGGGTTTGGAGTTCGCTGCTTATTAATTAAAGGATGTAGCACACCAATGGTATGAAGTGTGAAGTAGCTTAGGGGTGATCATACCAAGTCAGCCTTATGGGATGACTTCTCCAGAGCTTTTATTGATCGCTTCTTTCCTTAGGAGTTGAGGGAGGCAAAAGTTGAGGAGTTTTTGATCTTGAAGAAAAGCAGCATAACGGTGAAGAAATATGTCTTGAAGTTCCATCAGTTGTTCTGATATGCTCCTGAGCTAGTGTCTAGCATAAGGTCTAGAATGAGGAAATTCGCTTTTAGTTTGTCCTGTGATTTGGTTTGAGAGAGCAAGGCTTCCTTGTTGAATAAGTCTATGGATATCTCTCAACTTGTAGTGTATATAAAACAAGTTAAAGAGGAAAAAAGAAGCAAGCAAAGGTGGAAGAGAGGCAGAGTAAGAGGTTTTATTATTTGGATCAGGGTGGAGGTCAGCCACAAAGTGGTAGAGATGGTGGGAGATGTTCTAAAAACTAGTACATCTTATCCAAAGCCATCCGCGGATCGTCAATTTTAGAGTGGTGATCATTCTAGGGCACAGGGTGCCTAATTTTACGCCAGTGAGGCCCAGTTAGCTCCATCATATCCTTCTTGCAGATTTTGTCATCAGTTGCACCATGGTTTCTATGATTAAGGAAGGAACCAATATTTCAACTGTGGTCAGTTGGGATATATATTGTTAAATTATCAAGTGGGTAAGGTTGCTTTAGGAGCTAACAAATTTTCGATTGCCACGTTATTAGATATTGCACCTAAGGCTACCACTTCTAGTATTGGCACTGGCCAAAATCACCTGTACACTATCATGACCTGCCAAGATCTCGAGGCATCTCTTGATTTGATCATTGGTATGTTAAAACTCTACTCTCGTGATGTATACTTTTTACTTGATCTGGGGTCTATCCTTTCTTATGTGACCCTATTTGTGCTATCTATTTAGGTTTTGGTCCTAAGTGTATTTCAAAACCTTTTTCTGTTTCTACCTCAGTGGGTGACTTTGTAGTTAATAGAAGAGTCTATAGGGTTGTGTGGTATCTATTGGTGGTAGGGTAACTTTGGTGGATTTGATTGAATTAGACATGCTAGTTTTTAATATTATGATGGTGAAGGATCGGTTACATTTATGTTATGCCTCTTTAGACTATCGAACCAGTAAGGTCATTTATAAATTCCCTAATGAGCCAATTATTAAGTGAGAAGGGAGTTCCCTAGTTCCTAGGGGGAGGTTCATATCGTATTTTAGATCTCAAGAATTAATTTCCAAGGGGTGTCTTTATCTTTTGGTCTGGGTTAAAGATTCTAACTCGGTGGGTCCTTCTTTATAATCCATCCCGGTGGGTAAAGAATTTCCTGAGATTTTCCCTAAGGATATTCCTGGTGTCCCTCCTGATAGGGAAATTAATTTTGGGATTTATCTAATTTTGAACACTCGTCCTGTCTCCATCGCTCTATATACAATGACTCCAGCTGAGTTGAAGAAGCTTAAGGAGAAAATAAAATAACTCCTTGATAAGTTTTATCCACACTAGTGTTTCTCGTAGGGTGATCCTATTTTTTTTAGCATAAAAAGGATGGTTATTTTTGTATGTGTATAGATTATCGCTAGCTAAATAAGGTGACTATCTAAAATAAGTACCCTTTTTGATGAATTGATAATTTATTTAACCAGCTCTAGGGTGATAAGTGTTTTTCTAGGATTGATCTTCAGTCGGGTTATCATCAGTTGAAGATTAGGGAGCTGGGCATCCCTAAGACTAATTTTCGTACCTGGTATGGACATTTTGTGTTCTTAGTCATGTCTTTTGGGTTGACCAATACCCCGACAACATTTATGAATCTTATGAATTGGGTATTCCATCAGCTTTTGGATTTGTTCGTCATTATGTTTATAGATCAAATTCAGGTGTATTCCAAGAGTGAGGTAGATTATACCGATCACCTTTATTTAATGTTGCAAACCCTTAAGGATCAGAGGTTGTATGCAAAGTTTTCTAAGTGTGAGTTCTTGTTGAATGCAGTAACTTTTCTAGGTCATGTTATTTCTAGTAAAGGGATCATGGTGGAACACAGAAGGTTGAGGTAGTGAAGAAGTGGCCTAGACTCATAAGGTTGTAGCTTCTTAGTTTTAGCTGGATACTACATAAGGTTTCTGGAGAGCTTCTCATCGAATGTCGTATCTTTGACTAAGTTAACTCAGAAGATGGTGAAGTTTCAGTAGTCGGATGCATTTGAGGGAAGTTTTAAAAAGTTAAAGAATAAGTTGACTTTTGCTCCGATCTTGACCCTACTTGAGGGTACTGATGAATTCGTGGTTTATTGTGATTCATCCAATGTGGGACTTGGTGGTGTGTTGATAAAGCATGGTAAGGTAGTAGTATATGCTTCTAGGCAGTAGAAAGTTCATGAGAGGAATTATTCGACTCATGATTTAGAGTTATTGGTTGTGGTGTTCGTATTAAAGATTTAGTGACATTACTTGTATAGGGTTCATGCTAGCTTTTATTTTGATCATAAGAGCCTAGAGTATGTGCTCACCCAAAAGGACTTCAATCTTTGGCAAAGAAGATGGCTTGAGTTTCTCAAAGACTGATACATGTGTCTCCATTATCACCCAAGTAAAGCTAATGTGGTTGTTGATGCTGTAAGAAGTTTATCTATGGAGAGCTTATCTCATGTGGATGAAGAGAAGCGGGACTTGGTAAAGGATATTCACCATTTGGCTAATCTTGGAGTTTGCCTTTTATACTCTGAAGATGGAGGTGTTTTTTTTCAAGAGATGGTGAAGTCATCTATTGGTGCTAAGGTAAAAGAGAAGCGGATTTTAGATCCTATCTTGATGCAGATCAAGGATAATGTGGACCACCAAAAATTTATGGCTTTTAAGATTGGTGACGATGGTATCCTAAGGTACTAAGAAAGGTTGTGTGCTCCCGATGTGGATGAGTTACAAGGAAGAATTTTTGCCGAAGATCATGAGTCCTGTTATTCGGTTCATCCTGGTTTGATGAAGATATATCATGACCTTAAGGAGATTTATTAGAAAAATAACATAAAGAGGGATGTCATTAACTTTGTGGCTAAGTTCATGGTGCGTCAACAAGTGAAGGTGGATCACTTGAGGCCCAGTTGATTGTCTCGGGAAATTGAGTTTCCCATGTGGAAATAGGAAGTGATTACTATGAATTTTGTTACCGATCTCCCAAGGTCTCGCAATCAGTTTGATTTGATTTGGGTTATCGTAGATAGGATAACTAAGTGTTCCACTTCTTGCCTGTGAGGACTAATTATTCAGCTGATAATTATGCTAAGCTTTCATTCAGGAGATCGTAAAGTTACTTGGTGCTTCAGTTTCTATCAATTCTGATCGTGGTACTCAATTTTCATAGCATTTTTGCCAGTCGTTTCAGCTAGGTTTGGGGACTAAGGTAACCTTAGTACCACTTTCCACCCGCAGACGGATGGATAAGGGAAAAGTACTATTCAGACTTTGGAAGTTATGCTTTGGGCTAGTGTAATTTATCATAGTGGTAGTTGGGTTAACCGTTGGCCTCTTGTAGAGTTTGTGTACACCAAAAGCTAGCACTCTAGCCTTTGTATGGCTCCATTTGAGGCATTGTATGGTAGAAGGTGTAAGTCTCCTATTGGGTGGTTTAAAGTTTGTGAGGCCAGGTTATTCGGTCCTGATTTAGTTCATCAAGCTATGGAGAAGATAAAGGTAATTTGGGATAGGCTTAAGACTGCCCAAAGTTTCCAAAAGTCCTATGCGAACGTGAGTCTAAGAGAGTTGAAATTTGATGTGGGTGATTACGAATTCTTGAAGGTGTGTCCCATGAAGGGAGTAATGAGATTTGGAAAAAAGGGGAAGCTCAGTCCCCATTACGTTGGACACTATTTGATTTTGAAGAGAGTAGGGAATGTTGCCTATAAGCTAGAATTGCCTGCAAGTTTGGGTTCTATTCACCCTGTGTTTCATGTGTCTATGATTAAGAAATGTGTGGGTGATCCTTCCTTGGTGGTGCCTATTGAAAGGGTTGATATTTCAGATTCCCTATTTTACGAAGAGGTCCTGATGGAGATCTTAGATAGACCGGTTCGTAGGTTGAGAACTAAAGATGTAGCTTCAGTAAAGGTCCTTTGGAGGAATCATAAGTTGGAAGAAGACACTTGGAAAGCGGAGGAAGATATGAATACTAAGTACCCGTTCTTGTTCCATATGTTAGGCAAATGAGGTTATGGTATATATTTTTTTTTGTTTTCCCTTGTTATTATCCGGGTTTATCATATGATTCTGGTGTAATATTGTTATTCTGGTGCGAAAAGTGTCCTAGAACATCATTCAAGGACGAATAATCTGGGGGGAAGAGGGGTAATGTAACACTCTCAAAATTTTAGGCATTTTTATTGGACCTCCCATGTTTGAAACATTGATTTTTGACTTAAATGGTGTTTAGGCATGAGAATGGGGTGTTCGGGGAGAGTTTTGGAATTTTCAAATGACATTTGGGCTGTTTTGGACCCCAAAGGCAGTGAGACTCTGCAATATCCCCGTGTCATGGAGGATAGTCTTCACATTAAGATCTGTTACATGGAAGATAGTCTCCCTTTAAGGATCCATGGCATGTAGGATAGCCTCCGCGATAAGGTCTATGCCACAGACCTATGTAAAATTTAGGTAGTTGATCTGAGGTGGTTTTATGCACTTTAGTGTTGCTATCCCAACTTACATAGCCTTGTTTTGAGGATGATTCATGTGCTTAATGTGCTAATTATGCTATAAACAAGCATTTAAGTGTTTGAGCGTGTGATTACAATTCTCAATGGTGTTTTCTAACAAGTTTATATTCAAATTGGTCACTTAGAGTTCAACCGAGAAAACTAGTGTGACTAGCTTGAGCTAGTTGTTTGTCTATTCTATTGTGTTACATTCTAATGTGTTTAATGAGTTACTAAGGATTTGACTGTTTATTTATATGTCGAAAATCTTGTATATAATGTGAAAAGTTCAATTAGATCTAGACAAGAGTCAAAATAATAAGCTTAAGATCAATGTGGGAAAGCCTAGTCATAGCTCGTATTTCTAGTTCACCGTCTTGTATGTTGTTTTGTTTTAAGCTATAAATTGTTGTGTTTAATGCTATAGTATGTTTTGTTAATGGATTATAATTATATATGAAGGATATAAAATCTTCAAATCAAGTTTAAACAACTCAAAAAGGCTTGGAATGGACCAATAAAATCACAAGATGCAACTTGACGCAAACTAGACACCTAGGATGTCAAGGGCGCATCGCATTACTAAGATAAGGCCTATAGGTGCTTACTTCACATGGGTGTCTTACTAAGGGACCAAAAATAGTATCTCTCAGAGATAAGGTCATGTAAGTTAGTGAAACTCGCACAAGTAGCACCGCGATGCGGCCTAATACAAAAATATGACTGTTTTGTCCTCCTATAAATAGGATACTTGTACTTGATGTTATAGACCTCGTACGACTCTGAAACTTGGATAGGGTATGGAAAACACTTCAATTAGGGTTTTTATTTCTTAACTTTAGTTTTTTAATGGATTTTATCTTGTATTCAATTATCTTGATTACGGTTACGTCCATGAGTGGCTAAAAGCCATATTCCGGGATTAAGGCCAAGAACATGATTACTATTGCTTTGAATTGAATTTGGTTTTGATTGATTATCATATTTAGATGTTTTTCTTTATCCTTTTTATATCTATTCTAATGATTATCTACCCTTGGGATACATCCATTGTCGACTTTGAGAGCCCGGGAGGGGGAATAAGAATTAGAACATGGGGGTGAGTAGAGCAAGGTTCTTATTCTTTTATAAAAGAAGGAATTTGAATTAGCCTCTAGGATAGGGATATAACTAGAGTCCTTGTTTGGTTCACTTATAGTATGATAGCTTCATGTATCTAACTGGATTATTGCATCCCCGCTCAATAATGTAGTTATAATGTCCAAGTTAGGTGGAAGACTAGAGGTTGGAAGATTATGATCATACTATAAACCCTACGAATCAACAACCAAGATAAGTAATCCAACTAATGAAGTTCAATAGTGTGTATAGTTGTTCGTAGTGCTTTAACCCCGGGTTTCTTCTTATTGATTGTCCAAACTCTTACTTTTTTGTATTATTTACTTGACTTTTAGTTTAGAACAGTAAACTCTGTTGGTTACTTTTACACCAAATTAATCTCAAGAGTTAAACTAGAATTGGATAGTTTCTTATTGGATAGTTTCTTCACACTAGTCCCTGTGGGATCGATATATAGCTTTCTTTAAGGCGACTATATTACTTGGTAGACCACATATACTTTTGTTTGCGCTGTCAAGTTTTTGGCACCATTGCCATGGACTTTTATATAGGAAACTATCTTATTTTTAGTTTTTTATATTGAGTTGTACATAGTTTAGTTTGTTTTAGTTTTTTGTAGTTTCTTTTATTTTTTTATGACACTTCTTGACATGACAGTTTGGGATAGATAGTTTTCGAGGGATGGTGATTCTTGTCAATTTATTGGAGGACCCCACCACGAGGCTTTTTGTCTAGATTTAGATCTAAGCATTTGGAGGGGACTGCCTCTTTCCGACCTGTGCAGCAGACCACAAGTTGGTGTGTAGTTCTTGGAAATATGTGTCACTCTGCAGATATGTGCAAAGCTAATCCTGATTCAGTCATGTTTGAGGGAAATGCTCAAAAGACAACTAAGGAGGTAGATGCAGAGTTGAATCCCCAACTGGTTGCAGGTAAAGTTGTTGATTATTCGAGGAAGTCTAAGTACTCAAAACATAAAATGGCTGAACATGTTCAGGATATGTCACCACCACCATCTCCATGAAAGATTAGAAAAGCAATGGAGGATCCTATCCAATCTGTGGAACAAACATAAGTATCGCAGCCATTCATTTTTCATCTTTCTCTTGAGACTAAAATTGAGAAGGTGAATAAAAGTGAGGGTGTTGTGGATAGAGTAAATTTTGAAGGATTGGTTGGCCTGCATTCAAAGAACTTTTCTACATTATGTTTAGATGATGTCTTGTATGTGGAATCATTTGAAATAGTGGAAGAGTGTAATGAGGAAAAATAATCTTATATTCATGATTTTACATTGGATAAGAAACATAAAAGCACACCTCACTTTAAGGCCGAGTGGTTTACAATGCACCATCCATTACTCGGTTCCTTAATCTTTGTACCACCACCCTATGAGTGAGGGAAAAACATGGATGCAAATTAGGGGGTGAAATTCATATCCTCAAGGTGGAGGAAAAAGTTGATGTGGGTCTTGCCGCGACACTAAATTAGGCGTTGCTTGGGAAGCAACCCACGTAAAGTATGTTTTTTTTAGTATTTCAGTTTTTACTTCACTAGTGTTTGTTTTTGTTGAGTCACAGGTTGATGGAAAGTCTGAGTACTGGAAAACCTGAGCAAAAGAGCATAGCAAAAACTAAGTGTGGGGTCCCCAGACCTCCTTGATGTATAAAGATGCTACAAGCTAGGCCTAAAGGCCTTAAGGAGTATTTCTATTTCTACTTTTAAGTATACTTTGCGGATAAAGTATATTTTTAAGTGTGGGGGTGGGGGAATTCCCCTTTTTAGGAGTAATTTAAAAATTTTTATGTGAGGAATAAATAAGATATTCTTGTTGGTGCTATATTTGACTGTATGATGCAAGTTTTTTGTGAATAACTACTTTTTAGACTCCTAGGCTCATAATTATGATTCTTGTACTTGTTGGCTTAAAATTTGAATTCATGTTATTGTTTGGTTGAGAGTCTATGATGATCCTACGTTCGTCGAGCATGTTCCATGTGTGTGTGAGTTAGTTGTATATTCCTTGTTGCATTTGATGCAAGAAATTTCCTAGTATGTGTACAAAACAAAATAAAGGATCTAAGTTTAGGAGATCATATAGTCATTTCTTTGATAACAATGTTTCATACCCTCTTTTGACCTATCTTTGGCTTAATTGTAGTTATCCCTATTGAGCCTTTATCTTATTCTTTGATAGCCTCATATGTAGCCTAATACCTTCTTTGACAGACCTTAATTTGATCTAAAGGCTCCTAAGAGCTTTAGTATAAAATTATTTGAGTAAGGAGTTTGAAAAATAAAAGGAAAAAGGGTGAAAGTGAAGCCCCAAAGTAGTAGTTATCGGTGTGTAAAAATTGGTATGTCGTGGTTAGGAGTGAAAAGAAAATTTGTGCTCAAAAATTGAATCATGAATAAATAGAAAATCCTCCCACCATTTTGTATGTGAATGAGCTTAATGAGATGTGGTAAAGAAAAAAATGTGTGAAGGTAGTAAAGGGGGAAGTTTGTTGTAATAGATTGATGTTAATTGTATAATGTGATGTATTAAATTTCTTAGGCAAGATAGTCACTATTCTTGGCCAAAGTAGTTCCTACCCATCTATTACCCTACATTACAACCATTAAAGACCTATTTGATCCTAAGCTTCAACATTCTGATATTGGTGGATTACTAAACTAAGGGAAAGCTTATGGTTCATTATTTGTAACTTGTGAATTCGTTGTGAGAGTGAGCGCAATTTGATTCTTGTACCCTTTGTGTTATAAATTGCATTATTGTGAGTGATTATGGATAACTCTTTTGTTGTGAGGACACATTTTTTATGAATGTTAGGTGAGTCATATGATGTCTTTTATTGAGGAATATGCATATATTTGCTAACTTGGTAAATCAATTCTTGAGGCTAGGATATTTTAGAGTAGTATTCTTCAACTGTCAATTGTGTTGTAACATGCTTAGAGTAGGAACTTGAATTTTGTGTAGTAAATGTAGTACTATCTTGCGTGTTTTGATTTTAGTAGAAGTGTGGATTCACCTCAGCTTATGATTGTCATATTAAAGATTTATTCGAGGACAAACAAGGCTTTAAGTGTGGGGTGGTGATTTTAGGTGGTTTTACGCACTTTAGTGTTCCTATCCCAACTTTCTTAGCCTTATTTTGAGGATGATCCATGTGATTAATGTGCGAATTATGATATAAAAAATCATTTAAGTGTTTAAGTGTGTGATTACAATGTTCAAAGTTGTTCTCAAACAAATTTAGATTCAAATTGGTCACTTAGAGTTCAACCGAGAAAACTAGTGTGACTAGCTTAAGCTAGGTCCTTGTCTAGTCTATTGTGTTGGATTCTAATGTGTTTAATGAGTTCCTAATGTTTTTATAGTGTAATTATATGTGGAAAAACTTTTATATAATGTGAAAAGTTGAATGAGATCAAGACAAAAGTCAAAACAATTAGCTTAAGATCAATGTGGGCAAACCTAGTCTTAGCTCGTGTTTCTAGTTCACTATCTTGGATGTTGTGTTGTTTTGAGCTATAAAATGTTGTTTTTAATACTATAGGATGATTTTTTAATTTATTATTATGATATATGAAGTATATACAAGCTTCAAATCAAGTGGAAACAACTCAAAAAGGCTTGGAATGGACCAACTAAAGAACAAGATACAACTTGATGCAAAGTGGACACCTGGGATGTCAATGGCGCGCCGTGGTACTAATATAAGTCATATAGGCATGTGCTACCCATATGTGGTTTCCTAAGATACCCAAAACAGTATCTCCGCATGATAAGGGCGCGTCGTGTTGTGAAACATGCACAAATAGCACCGCGACGCAGCCTAATGGAAAAACGCGGCAGTTTTGTCCTCCTATAAATAGGATACTTATACTTGAGGATATAGATCTTGGCCGAATTTGAAACTTGGGGAGGTTATGGAAAATACTTCAATTAGGGTTTTTCCTTTTTTTTTAGTTTAGCTTTTTAATGGATTTTATCTTGATTACAGTTATATTCATGAGTGACTAAAAGCCATATTCAGGGGGTTAAGGCCAAGAACATGATTACTATTTTTTTGAATTGATTTGGTTATTATTGATTATCATGTTTTGTTGTTTATTTATCCTTTTTATAAGTATTCTAAGGATTATCTACCCTTGGGATACATCCATTGTCGACTTTGAAAGCCCGGGAGGGGGAATAAAAAGATAGAACATGGGGGTGAGTGGAGCAAGGTTCTTATTCTTTTATAAAAGATGGAATTTGAATTATCCTATAGGATAGGTATATACCTAGAAGCCTTATTTGGTTCACTTGTAGGATGATAGCTTCATGCATCTAATTGGATTATTGCATCCCCGCTCAATGATGTAGTTGTAATGTCCTGGTTAGGTAGAAGATTAGAGGTCGGGAGATCATGATCTTACTATAAATCCTATGAATCAACAACCAAGATAAGTAATCTGACTAATGAAGTTTAATAGCCTAGTATGATTGTTCGTAGTGCTTTAACCCCGGGTTTCTCCTTATTGATTGTCCAAACTCTTACTTTTTCGCATTATTTACTTGACTTTTAGTTTACAACTATAAACTCTATTGGTTACTTTTACAAAAAATTAATCTTGATAGTAAAAATAGAATTGGATAGCAGCTTTACACTAGTCCCTATGAGATTGATATTCGGTTTTCTTTAAGGATACTATATTACTTGGTAGACTCCGTACACTTGCATGTGGACTTGGACGCTGTCAGCAGTTTTGTGTTTTTTCCCTTAGGATGAGGGGTAATGAGTTATTTTCACCTATGAACTACCTTTAAACACTATATGAATCTATTTCCACAAGTTTTTATGATAGTAAGACCATTATTCCACTCCCAAACTTAAAAACCCCAAGAGAGCCAATGGTTTCATCATACATTCATCTTTTGGGTTTCAAGCTCTGAATTACTTTCCAATTCTCATGTATCCAAGGCATGTATCTCTTTACCTATACTTTTATTTTGTTAATGGCATGAAAATTGGTTTATTATTCATAGTTTTGATGTTGGGTTTTGAACTATTGGCTAAGGGATTTGGATATAAATTGTTTAAGTATTTTATTGATTTATAATGCATAAATTGTTGGTTTCTACACTCATTGGGGTGTATGGTAATGGTGGATGGAATAGGAGTACAATGGACTCTCCAAATTTGTAAACTATGGAAATAGGGGTACAACGAAATCCATAAATAATTGGTTTTGGCATGGAAATTTATAATAACCTTAACCCACTTGCATAGTTGATTTTGGAATGTAAATTATCATTTTTTTTGGCTTATTCTCTTTGAAACTAATGCATTGCATAAATGGTTAAATGGATAAGAAAAATAATAAAAACCTTTTGGGGTACAAAGGAATCCCCCGAGTGATTTTTATAATTAAAACCTTGCGGGGCACAAAGTAATCCCCTAAGTGTTTTTAGTAATAGAATTTGTGGGGTATGAAGGAATCCCTTAAGTTTTGGATTAATGACACTGCATGCAAGCTATAGTCGGTATAAGGAAACCACTTAATAATGCCTTAACAATTAAATCCTGAAATTAGTGGATGGGTTATGTGATAAATGTTTTAATTGGGATTAAAGGGGGTTTTGATTGCTAATCGTGAAGGTGTAAGTCTCAAAGGAATGATACTAGAAACTCATGTTTGCTGATTTGAGGGTTGCTCTTGATTACCATATGCTTGTGGGGTATGAAGAAATCCCCCTCAAGTATATATAGAATTGTATCATAGTTGGCGAAAGGTATATCAGAATCTCCGACCTTCTATGATATCTCTAGTTTTTGCGGCTAACACGCACTGGGGACCAACCAAGGGGTTAAAACTGGACCCATATAGACCAGGGGTACTTTTAGGATGGTCAAGCTACACAACCCAGGATAAGGTCTTAAAGTTCTTGATAAACCATTTTCCCTCCCCTTGCATCTTTTATATATATATATATATATATATATATATATATATATATGGATATGAATGGATATGTACCTATGCATTAGTTTGACTTGGTTTTGGATTGATGGCATTATTTTATCATGTATCCTTGATTTACATGCTAGCGCTTCAACCGCTACCTATCTTTGGATGTTGTATTCCCACGCGATGTAGGGACTGACCGTACTTCTACTCGTCTTGCACAGTGACTAGGTGATTGGAACAGCTTGTGAGTCAGGCTGAAGTGATGGGCTTCCATCCTTTGAAAGACCTTATTTCATACTTTTGGTTTCCTTATGTTTTGACTTAATCTTGTGGATTTATTTTGGCTATGATTGGGGACATATCTCGACCAGTCTATTTTTGGTTTTATTAGAGGCTTTATTGGACATTATTATGGACATGGGTATTCTGGTTGGTTATCAATATTGGTTATTTGTTGGTGGTTGTTGGATATTGATCTATCATAACTTCTTTGGGTTATCTTATCATATCTTGTTTTATGTTTAAATTCATCGACTACTAGTTATACTTGGTTCTGTTTGATTAGGCTAAGGGGTGGTCTCTGGTCCTCGGTGGACTTGAGACTTCCATCATGACCAGGCCCAGGTTTGGTTCATGATAGGTTTTAAATTTTACCTCATTCAATCATCCATTGTTTCTTCATGGTCTCAACTTTTGCCTGAAGAGTTGTAAAATGCGTCACAATTCCCCTTGCCCATTTACCTTTCCAATTTAATAGTCCTCTACTTGAGGTTGAAGAATGGACCATGTGTATATCAGTTGAGTATTTTCTTTTTTAAATTCATCATGTTGTTGTCCCATCTCCACCTCAATTAAGCCAATATATTCTTGCAATAATTGGATTGAGTTTTTGTCTACTTCATCCTTTCTTCATGTTGACTCAACTCTGTTTTCTAACTCT
This sequence comes from Capsicum annuum, assembly GCF_002878395.1. Classification (NCBI taxonomy): domain Eukaryota; kingdom Viridiplantae; phylum Streptophyta; class Magnoliopsida; order Solanales; family Solanaceae; genus Capsicum; species Capsicum annuum. Next base: position 168,707,346 of record NC_061111.1, on the reverse strand, counting down.
TTATCTAATTGGACATACTTTTGTTTGACACACCTCAAACCCTTCTGCACAACTTGTAAAGGTAACTAATTATCCCTTTCCATTTCTTTATGAGTATCTGTGATTCTTGCTTCGTTTTTAATTTATTATTCATTCATCCTTTTCTAAAACTCATGTTCTACTTCAAGATGGCTCTCTGGCTCAAACCTCTAATTCCCTGTCCCATTTCCTTTTTCTAGAACCCTTGGCCTTTAATCATGCGAGGAGGGATTAAGCAGCCACGAACGGTAACCAGGACCACCTTTCCCCTATCATGATCTTCTACCATTTCCTTAACTCAGATATTATGCTCCCGTACCAAAACTTTAGTATCTTAGCACTATCAAAAAGAAAATCTGGAGTAGTATAATTGTAATACCCCACACTTTTCCAAGCTTAAATTCATTCCTAGAATATTAAGAAATAGCTTCCAAAATGAAGAGTATTTATTTCGTACGAAATTTTCCAGATTTAGACTTCCGATTTTGTGGGAAATATAATAAGCTTTACATCGATGCCAAATTCGCCCAATTTCGATACTAGATTGAGGAGTTAGAGCATTTTTAAGTTGACAATGTGCCACCTGGGCACTTGGCACGTTGAAGAGGTGCGTAAAATGATGATTGTCCATTTTCAGTGGCCTTCTGCAATAACCACGCGTCACAGAGAAGCCTAAATTCCCAATTGTCCCATTCAAGTAGACCGACGCGATATTGGAACATCATGGAGAGGGAAAATTTCCCAGTTGTCGATTTCTCGTAGCCCAAAGCGATATTGGTGCATTGCGCCAGTGGCCAAAATTTCATTCCAAAAGGGCACCACAATGGTGGCGCATCACAGAGTCAGCCCAGTTCCCAATTGTCCTATATTCAGTGAGCCACCGAGATTGTGGCACGTCGCACTGGCCATCCAAATCAGAAAAATGTTATATTTTCCAATTCTGTTTAGAAGTTTAAAAAGGGTATTTTGGTCAAAACTCAAGGCCTCAATCCATCCAAAACACAAGATTAATCATATTTAAGGCACTTTGTGCTCATTATTCATCATTCTCCTCAAAAGCAAAACCCTAGAGCTCTAAAACCTCTTCTCCAAGAAATCAAAATCCTTCATTGATTCTCCAAGAAAGCTTAAGATTGAGGATTCCCAAGGCAAGATAATCAAGAATCCATCTCCAATAACTTAATTAGGAATCAATAATTCAAGTTTCTCCCTCTAATCATCTATCAAGATATGTGAGAATTATGAACAAGGATTTTCTTCCATCCTTGTGCCCAAAACTAAGATTTTATTTAAAAGTTACATGATTTTTGAATAATTATTCATGAGATTTGAATTAGGGTTCATACCCATTATTTCTCTTTGAAAGATTCTGAAATTTTAAGTATTTTGGAAGTTGAATTGCATGTCGATTTTCATATTTTCATGCCTATTGCAGTAATTTATAGATTTTGACATGAATTATCATTGTTTTCAATATCAAGCATAATTTTATGATGTTTTAAAATAAGATTGAAGCATGGGTTACTACCCTAAGATCGGATGTTATTATTTCAATAAAGATGATGCTTTAAGAACTTATAATCAGATTATTTATAAATTTTCAGTAATGCTTTTATCTTTTGATCATCAGATTAGCTATGGAATCCACTTTTTAGATTATTTCAGATTACAGAATTTAGATCAACTTTATTTATAGATTTTATCAGCTGAATACATAATTGGTTTTAGATAAACTCTCATGCTAGTTTTAAAGTGGATTTCCAACAGAAAGAGTGTAGCAAAGAAAAAGGGAGTAGTATTTAGCACTGAGTAGGAAGTGTGTGATTAGCGTGCCCTATCTTCCATAGAACTACGTAGCTAATGTAGGTACATATTATGAAATTATTCTCATTTCTATATGGATGATAGATTTAAGTTATGATAGATCACATGGAAAGTAGGTTATGCTCCCTAGCAAGAGTATGACACCTCTCCCCAACGTGAGGTTTTTTCTTTAGGAGGATGAGACGTTGGACTCCATGTATCTCACATGGTTTATGTCTGCTAAGAGAACCTCCCTTAATATAAAGTGTTTTCCCTACAATTTAATAGTAAAGATTTTCAGAAAACTAAGTGCAAAGCCTCACAGTTTACTCAGATTATGCTTTACAGAAAGATAACAGTTACATACTTTAGCTTTTAGATTTCAGACTTCAGAAGTGAGCTCTTTCTACACTTGGACAGTATGATTTACGAACAGAATACAAGTATAGCTTTCATAACTAATGTTATGACCCACTAGATTTATAATGTATGATTTACTAACTATTCATAATCTCAGTACTTTAGATATTCCAGCTTATGTGAGTCTTTTACATTTAGTATGCATTGTTTTATAAATTATGATGGTGAGATAATGTTTTAATTATGCATTTCACCCCTATATACTTAGTACATCCTAAGAGTACTGATCCATATCTATGTCTATGTGCTATATTGTCTCATAATATAGGTTCAGGTGCTCAGTATCAGTAGCTTGAATAGTCCGAGCATCTCCATCTACATCCTACAGTTGGTGAGTCCTCATAGTTTGGGAACTTGTTCACTTAGATTTTGCAGCTTATCAATTTATATGATTTAGTATTCTTTTCAGACAGTTTGAGTTAGCTTGGAGTTCATCCCAGTGAATCTCGAGATTTTAGTAGTAGAGGCTTGTCAAACCTACTAGTTGTGATTCAGCTTATTCATTATTGATGTTTCATACATTATATTTAGATTATTCTTAGTGTTTTTAGACATATTCCGCATTCAGTATGACTTTCATGTCTATATTACCTTAATTATGAGATTTATATCTAATTGAAGGTAGACAAGGTTAGCTTAAGGCTACTAGTAGTCTTGAGCATCGTGTGACATCTTGGGCTTAGATTTTAGGGCATTACAAACTTGGTATCAGAGCCTAAGGTTTTTAAGAGTCCTAAGGAGTTAGGAAAGCCGCGTTACGTAGAGTCTTGATCATGAGTATCAAGCGTGCCATATTTATAAGCAAGAGGCTACGGAATGTTCTTAGGAAATCATCTCTTTCTTTTATGATCTATCATGCTTACAGTATCTCTATCTGCTTTTAACTCATGCTCTTAGGTGATAGTTTAATATGACTCTTCAACGATCCTTTGAATTAGAATGTATCCTATGCTGAGTTTAGGGATGCATTTTAGGCATTAGCCTAAGATGTGACTGCCAATGTTTAGGGAAATCATCAGAATCAGGCTACTGTCTTACTTTAGTAGAATGGGGATTTAGCAGCAGCTAGAATCAGAAACTTCATGAGATTGAATCTGCCAGAGTTCTTTGGGTCAAAGGTAGGTGAGGACCCATAACTTTATTTAGATAAGGTGAAAAAAATCACCCAGATTATGCATGTTTCTCAAGAGGAGAGTATAGAGTTAGCATCCTATAGATTGAAGGATGTAGCGTATGATTGGGTAGTGATGTGGAAGAATGGTAGATGTGAGAATATTGTTCCTATAAGTTGACAGGTATTTCAGGATACTTTTCTAGAAAGGTTCTTCCCCCATGAGATAAGGAAAGCTAAGATAGAAGAGTTTGTGAATTTGAGGTAAGGCTCGATGATAGTGAAGGAGTACTTCATTAAGTTCAATCAATTGTCTAAGTATGCCCATGATACGATGGATGATCCTAAGGCTAGTATGAGTAAGTTTGTTACGGGAGTGTCTAGATTGGTAGTCAAGGAGTGTAGGACTGCCATGCTCATTGGAGGTGTGGATCTTGCGAGATTGATGATACATGTTCAGTAGATGAGGCAGAGAAGTTGAAGGGGAGAGAGAAAAATAATAAGAGGGATAAAACAAAACAGTTAGAGTATGGTCAGAATAGGTCTCAAGAAGGAAATCATTTATAGTTTTAGAATCGTTCATCTATGTCAGCACCATCTTGAGCTAGTGCTCCCGCTCTCAGAGTTAGGCAGGAGTAGTGGGGTAAGTCTTCTATGTCTAGATCTTAGAATAGTATGAGTGAAAGGCCCAATTATCCAACCTATGATAAGTCTGGTAAGAATTATCTGGGTGAGTGTTTGGCTAGTCAGAAAAGTTGTTTTGGATATGGTAAGTTAGGTCACAATATTAGGAATTATCCGTATGCTAAGCAGAGAAATAGAGATGTTCGTACCCAAACTCAGGCTAATAGTGCACCAGCTTCTTTAGGTCGCCCATTCCCTCCTCAGGGCGCATCATCTAGTACCCATGGAAGTCAGTGCCAGAATCGATTCTATGCATTACCATCCTATCAGGAGCAGGAGAATTCACCAGATGTTGTTACTGGTATGCTTCGTGTATTTATTTTGATGTTTATGTTTATCTTCTTATCTCAGAGCCTGAAAGTTGATCTCCAAAGGGTGCATCTATTATCTAGTTTGAGTAAAGACACTAATTCGAAGACTCCAATAGTTCAGTCAGTTAGTGTAGTTGATGAGTTTCTAGATGTCTTTCCTGAAGATTTGCCAAGGGTACATCCTAATAGGGAAATAGAATTCGGTAATGACTTTCTTCTAGATACTCAACCTATTTCTATATCTCCATATTGTATGGAATTCACCAAGATGAAAGATTTGAAGGAGCAACTCAAAGATCTTTTAGATAAAGTCTTCATAAAGCTTAGTGTTTCTCCATGAGGCACTCCCGTCCTATTCATGAGAAATAAAGATGGTTATTTGCGTAAGTACATTGACTATCATCAGTTGAATAAAGTTAAAGTATAAAACAAATACCCTCTTCCTAGAATTGATGACTTATTTGATCAACTCCAAGGTTCCAGTTATTTCTCCAGGATAGTCCATAGATTTGGCTATCGTCAGCTTAAAGTAAGGGAATGTGATATTCCTAAAACAGCTTTCAGGACCCGTTATGGTCAATTTTGAGTTTCTAGTAATGTCCTTCGAAGTAACAAATGCCCCAGCAGCTTTCATAGACTTGATGAATAGAGTGTTCAAATAGTATTTGGATGTGTTTTTCATTGTCTTTATCGATGATATTATTGTCTACTCTCGTAGTAAGGATGATCATGCAGACCATCTTAGAATTGTGTTGCAAATCCTTAGAGACCCCCAGTTATTTGCCAAGTTCAGCAAGTGTGAATTTTGGCTAAGGTTAGTAGCTTTCCTTGGTTATATCATTTCCAGTGAAGGTATTAGAGTTGATCCCTAAAAGACAGAAGCCGTAAAGAATTGGCCTAGACTTATATTCTCATCAGACATTAGGAGTTTCTTAGGTCTAGCTAGTTATTACAGACGTTTCATTGAGGGTTTCTCTTCTATTGTATCTCCTGTGTCTAGATTTACCCAAAAGAAAGTTAAGTTTCAGTGGTCAGATTCTTTCGAGAAGAGTTTTCAGGAGTTGAAGACTCGACTCACTTCAGCCCCAGTTCTAGCATTACCTAATAGTACAGATGGTGTTATAGTTTATTATGGTGCCTCCAGAGTTGGTTTGGGTTGTGTTTTGATACAGAGAGGTAAGTTCATAGCCTATGCCTCCAGGCAGCTTAAGCCATGAAAAGGATTACCCAAACCATGATCTTGAGTTAGCTGTTGTGGTGTTTGCTTTGAAAATCTTGAGATATTATTTGTATGGAGTGCATGTTGAAGTGTTCACGGATCACAAAAGCTTGTAGTATGTGTTTGCTCAGAGGGAGTTGAATCTTCGGTAAACGAGATAGTTAGCATTATTGAAAGATTATGATATTAGTGTGTTGTATTATCTGGGCAAGGCTAATGTAGTGGAACACACCCTTAGTGGATTGTCTATGGGCATTTTTGCTCATGTAGAGAAAGAAAAGAAGGAGTTAGTTTGAGAAGTTCATCGATTAGCTAGATTGGAGGTTAGGTTGGTTGACTCAGATAAAGGGAATGTTTGGGTTCAAAGTAGTTCCAAATCTTCCCTAATTTTAGATGCGAAGGAGAAGCAAGATAAGGATCCTAGTTTGGTCAAAGTAAAGGAGTCAATTAAAGACCAAAAGGTAAAGGTTTTCTCTCAAGGAGGATATAGTATGTTGAGATACCAGAGTAGATTGTGTGTGCCTTATGTTGATGATTTGAGGCAGTGGATTTTGGTGGAAATGCATGGTTCGTGTTATTCTATTCATCCTTGAGCCAGCAATATATACTGCGACTTGTGGAAAATCTATTGGTTGAGTTGTATGAAAAGAGAAATAGCAGAGTTTGTAGCCAAGTGTGCAACTTGTCAATAGGTTAAGGTAGAGCACAAAAAACCAGGTGGTGCATTTCAAGAGTTTAGTATCCCTACATGGAAGTGGGAAGAGGTGAATATGGATTTTGTGACTGGTTTACCCCATTCATGTCATCAGCATAACTCGATTTGGTTTATTGTAGATAGAATGGCTAAGTCAGCGCATTTCTTGCCAGTTCATACATCTTTCACGGCTGAAGATTATGCTAAGTTATACAGTAGAGAGTTAGTCAGATTGCATAGAGTTCCATTATCCATTATTTCAGATAGGGGTAATCAGTTTACCTCTCAGTTTTGGAAAGCTTTTCAGAAGGTTCTTGGTACCCAAGTTCATCTTAGTTCAGCTTCTCATCTACAGAAAGATGGTCAGGCAGAGAGGACCATTCAGACTTTGTAGGATATGTTGAGGGCATGTGTTCTCTATTTCAAAAGTATTTGGGATGATCATTTGCCATTGATTGAGTTCGCTTATAATAATAGTTATCATGCTAGTATTCAGATGGCTCCATTTGAAGCTATTTATGGGCAGAGATATCGATCGCCAGTTGATTAGTTCGAAGTAGGTCAGGCCGCTTTGATTGGGCCAAACAAGGTGTTTGAGGACATAAAGAATATTCAATTGATTAGAGAGAGATTGAAAGTAACCCAAAGTCATCAAAAATCTTATGTCGATATAGTTTCTCTAGAAAGTATTGATTTTAAAATAGCCTTTCTTAAGAAGAAGTCCTAGTAGAGATTCTTTATCATCAGATTCATAGACTAAGGAACAAGGAAGTTCCCTTGGCCAAAGTTCTATGGTTAAATCAGTTTGTTTATGGTGCTACTTGGAAAGCAGAAGCAGACATGCATACTAAGTATGCTCATCTCTTCTTCACGAACTTTGATTCAGCTAAAGGTAATAGTTTTCCTTCATTCAGTTCATTTCCAGTTTCAAATTCAGATATATGTAGTTATCTTCATGAGAATTCATGCACTCTAAGATCAATTCAGTAGCTCATTAAAATTGAGATTCAGTTATTTAGTTTATTTCAGTTGTTCATGATATTTTATAGCCTTAGATTTCTCAGTATTTTTTAGTTATCTAGCCACATTCGAGGATGAATGTTTCCAAAGGGAGATATTGTAATACCCCGCACTTTTCCTAGCTTAAATTTGTTCCTATAATGTTAAGAAATAGCTTCCTAAATGAAGAATATTTATTTTGTATGGAATTTTTCAGATTAAGACCTCCCATTGTGTGGGAAATTGAATAAGATTTCCATCGATACCAAATTCTCCCAAGTTTGATACTCGATTGAGGAGTTAGAGCATTTTTAAGTTGATAGTATACCACCTGGGCAGTTGGCGCATCGTGGAGGTGGGTAAAATGATAATTATTAAATTCCAGTGGTCCTTCATGATAGCCACATTTCACCGAGAAGCTAAAATTCCCAATTGTCCCATTCCAGTAGACCGACACGATATTGGCACATCATGGATAGAGCCAATTTCCCAGTTATTGATTTCTAGTAGCCCGACGCGTTATTGGCGCATCGCGCCAGTAGCTAAAATAGCATTACATAGGGGAACCGTGATGATGGCGTGTCATGGTGCATCGCGGTGGCCACCCAAATCATAAAAATGTTATGTTTTTCAGTTTCGTTTAGAAGTTTGAAAAGGGTATTTTGGTCAAAACCGAAGGCCCTAATCCATCCAAAACACAAGATTAATCATATTCAAAGCACTTTGTGCTCATTATTCATCATTCTCCTCAAAAGCAAAACCCTATGTAAAACCTCTTCTCCAAGAAATCAAAATCCTCCATTGATTCTCCAAGAAAGCTTAAGATTGAGGATTCTCAAGGCAAGATAATCAAGAATCCATCTTCAAGAACTCAATTAGGAATCAATAATTCAAGTTTCTCCATCTAACCATCTATGAAGGTATGTGGGGTTTATGAACAAGGATTTTTTTCCATCCTTGTGCCCAAAAGCAAGCTTTTATTTAAAAATTACATGATTTTGAAAAATTATTCATGAGATTTGAATTAGGATTCATACCCATTATTGCTCTTTGCAAGATTCTAAGATTTTAAGTATTTTGAAAGTTGAATTACATGTCTATTTTCATATTTTCATGCCTATTCCAGTAGTTTACAGATTTTGAGATAAATTATCATTGTTTTCAATATCAAGCATAATTTTATAATATTTTGACATGAGATTGAAGCATGGGTTACTACCCTAAGATTGAATGTTATTATTTCAAGAATGATGATGCTTTAAGAATCCTATTATCAGATTATTTATAAATTTTCAATAAAACTTTGATCTTTCGATCATTGGATTAAATCCACTTTTTAGATTATCACAAATTACAAAATTTAGATCAGCTTTATTTACAAATTTTATTAGATGAATGCATAATTGGTTTTAGATAAACCATAATGCTAGTTTTAAAGTTGATTTCCAATAGAAGGAGCATAGAAAAGAAAATAGGAATATTATTTAGCATCGAGCGGTGTGCGTGAGATTAGCGTTCCCTATCTTCCACAGAACTACGTAGTCAACATAGGTACAGATTATGAGATTATTTCCATTTCTATATGGATGATAGATTTAGATTGTGATTGATCACATGGAAAGTAGGTTATACTCCCTGGCAAGAGTATGACATATCTCCCCAGCGTGAGGTTTCTTCCTTAGGAGGATGAGATGTTGGACTCCATGTAGCTCACTTAGGTTATGTTGGTTAAGATAACCTCCCTTAAGATAAAGTGTTTTCCCTACAGTTTAATTGTAAAAATTTTCAAAAAACTAAGTGTAAAGGCTCACAGTTTACTCAGATTATGCTTTACAGAAAGATATCAGTTATAGACTTCAGCTTTTAGATTTTAGATTTTAGAAGTGAGCTCTTTCTACACTTAGATAGTATGATTTACGAAAAGAATACAAGTATAGATTTCAGAACTAAATGTTATGACTCACTACATTTATAATGTATGATTGATTTATTATTCATGATCTCAGTATTTCAGATATTCCAGCTTATGTGAGTCATTTACATTTAGCATGCATTATTTTATAAATTATGATGATGAGATAATGTTTTACTTAAGTATTTTACCCCCATATACTCATGTAACGCCCCGGATCTAGTACTCGGAATGCTACACGATACTCATGACCCCGAAGGACCACAAGCTAACCCATGACTGATATCTATACCTAAACACTGCATAATATATTATATAAATGTGAAAATAAAGGCTGAAAGGCCATAAGGTTCAAAATTGATAAAACATAACATCTAAAAGTACGTTATATCAATACCAAAAAAAACTGAAACAAAATTGTTTGAACATACTGTAGTCTAAAAAGCCTCTAAACCTGAATGGTCTGAATAAAAAGTTGATGGGACATATCCCCAGATAACTCCAACTACTGAAATAAACTAAGTAATGAAGAAATAAAGTAATGATCATGTCCTCGAAGGATGAGGACTCACTGCTAACTCTGACTGCTGAAACTAAAATGCTACTGATGCTCTAGAGCTCATGCTCCTGAACCTATGGTATAGAATTAAACACCATAGCGCTAATGCATCTGTACGATTGAATGTAGGCTAAATGCAAAAGGTTCAAATGCATGAACAATGCTAACTGACTTATAACATAAACGTGAGAATACATGCATGAATAAGTGACTATAACTAAATTCGTGATGGTACTGACTACCGAGTTTGATTACTGATAACATGAGTTACTGATAACTTATATAACTAATACTGAGCGATTGTATCTGAAAGTCTAGGTTCTGGTGTAACTAGATGAGTTTCATATTGTTTTGAGTTGATTATATTTGGCAGTCCTGAAATCTAAAGAACTATCTAAGTTCTTTTACTGAGACTAAGACTATGGTAAGTAGTCATCTAACCGACATGCCCCAAATAATACATTATAGCTGAGTTGGGGTCCAATCTGTTACCCCAATTGGAAGGGTCTCAATATCGCGCCACTGGTAAAGATAAGTTGTAACCCTTATCTAGCATTATCCCAAAAAGAGAATGGTGTGACCCTCATTTGACAGTGTTTTTTCACCTCATCAACCCTCATCTGTCAGTGTTGATATCCCAACCTATGCTGGATACATAGTTCTGGAATGCAAGGATTACTTCTAAGAATCATACCATCAACTATAAGTATGTGTCCTCATCTTTGGGTTCACTCATTTCTAAATCCTACTCCCATCTAAATAGACACTGAACATGATTAACTGAACTGAACTGTACTAAGTTCATAGAGTTCCATTGACTAACGGAATACTACTGTGATTACTAAATTACTGAGTTTTTTGAGATTATTGGGATTACTGAGTTTACTGAGGTTTCCTGAGTCACATGACTAACTGAATTCTACTGAACATGGCTTGATTGAGGATATAGTTAAAACATGACACTGGCTCTAGGCACACAGCTAAATTGTCGGGTACAAGTACCCTGAGGACATCGATAGAAGGAAATTGACAAGGCATGATATTCTTGAATACATGACCAACATCAACAATCCATAATACACTAAGTTGGTGATTTCATGAAGTACATGGTTATCATAATCTTGTACATGGTAGTAATGCATATACTCAATGTCAAAATTTCATACTCTAACATCATGAGCATTCCAACAAACATCTACATTGCACATCAATAGCATGGGAATTATTTGAACATAAGAGTAAAATATGAATCCATCACATAAATTACAATTGAGCTATATTACATAATTTTTAGTCTCCTGGGCATTTTATCAAACACGTAGGTTGCATGACTTAAGGCATGGCAGAATCATCAAATTAAAATATCATAACCAACTAAAATTCATGGTTTTCAACTCACATGCTAACATATTTTCATAAAAACACATAAAGATAACAACTTGGGAATCATACAACAACAACCACATGAACATAATCAACCCATAGCATGAATATCATAATCCATAGTTTAAAACTTGATTCTTGAACTTCATGGACGAAAGGAATCAATGAAGGAACGCTTTGCACACCTTATTACATGATTCTACGAAGATTTATGATGGAATTTTCTTGAATTTGAATCCCTAATTGAGAACCCTAACTTGTTCTTGAGAGAATTTTTAGAGAAGTGACTATATTTTGGCTGAATTGGGGCTAAATCCTGTGTTATATGCTTATATAGGGGTGGGAATTACCCATTCTAAACTTAAAATAACTCAAAAATGTGGTGTTTATGACACTTGGGCCATAAGATATACGGCGGACAGCTTATCGTGTAAGCTAGGTTGTGTGGCGCACAACTTATCGCCTAAGTTAGGTTGTGCATCACACAACTTATGGCATAATTTAGGTTGTGCGTCGCACAACTTATGGTATAACCATTCCAGTAGCCTTAGGCAATTTGTTAGGCAACACACTCCACTTTGCAAAGCCATAACTTCTTGCTTGGGTGTCGGATTTTTGTAAAATTGGTATCTTTGGAAAGCTAATTCAATTCTCTAAAATTTGGTGGGTCTAAATCTTCCAAAATACCACATATATATCAAGTTATTCTCATTTAAAGATGACTCTTGTGAAATCAAACACTAAAACTTGATGGATTCAGAAGCTCTTAGCTTGTCTTACTCTATGTGACTCTTATGAACATGCTTAACAGATCATAAGCTTTCTTCTCACTAGGATATTCATTTTAAGTCATGTACTCAAATATGAATCACAGGATAAGAGGTTTCACACATTGGAACAATGGTTCATTTTCTAGCTTAGAAATATATGGGGGATTACAACTCAATACATCCTCAAAGTACTGATCCATATATATGTCTATGTGCTACAATTTCTTATAATTTAGGTTTAGGTTCTTAATATCAGTAGCATGAGTAGTCCAAGCATCTCCATCTACATCCTACAGTTGGTGAGTCCACATAGTTCGGGGACTTGTTCACTCAAACTTTGCAGCTTATTAGTTTATATGATTTAGTATTCTTTTCAGACAGTTCTAGTTAGCTGGGGATTTGTCCCAGTGACTCTCTAGATGTTAGTAGTAGAGGCTTGTCAGACTTACTAGTTATGATTCAGCTTATTCAGTATTGATGTTTCATACCTTATATTCAGATTATTTTTAGTTATTTTAGACAGTTTCCGCATTCAGTATGACTTTCATGTCTATATTACCTTGATTATGAGATTTATATCTAGTAGAAGGAAGATAGGGTTAGCTTAAGGCTACTCGTAGTCTTGAGCATCATGTGACATCTCGAGATCAGATTTTAGGCATTACAATCATCATGTCCCTTTTTTGATAAATCTCTTGAAGTCAACCCAATTGATACATTACACGAAGTGAGACATAAGGTCGGGAGCCTCTAAGTCCAATCAATCCCAAATAAGGATGGTATGAGGACATACAAATGATATCTTGTGTTGGGATCCAATAGTAGTTCTAGATAATCTGATTGTCAGTTAGCTTAGAGGTCTTTTCCTTCCACCGCTTGATCCCAATTGGAAGTTTACTTTTAATAGTCCTCTCCTCATGAGCAGTCACACGATTTAACCATAGTGCTATCCTCATGAGTAGTCACACGATTTAACTAGTCTATTACTTATAGTGCAAAAGGGTAATAATAGAAATGTTCCAGGAACCATATTTATAAATTTGTGGCGCCCCTTTTGAACTTGGTTAGTGGGTTGAAGATATCTCCAAGAATCACGGGTACCAAAGTTAGATTATCCATTATGGTTAATGTTTCCATTACTCCATCTAGGTCGATATCAATGTTACCATCACGTTTCGAAAACATTAACCACTGTAAGAATGCAACCATGAAAGCAAAGTGTCTATCTTCCTTCTATTTCTGTAGGTCTTCTTTGTTGTACAGTTGTCCTCGATACTCCTCAAATCTTTCCTCTCGGTCAAACCTATGAAATACAAATTTGAAAAAAATCCAACCTTCCTCCAAACTTTTATTTTTATCTGATTGATTTTCAATAATTTCAAAAACTTAGAGCCCGTTTGGGTTTGCAGTTAGACAATTGCTTATTGAGAAACACTTTTATAAAATAGCATTTCAGAAAAGTGCTTTCAAAACAAATAACTTGTGTTTTACAAATTCATTCAAAAAGTGCTTTTGATAAATAGATTGTGTTTGAATAATCTTTTTTAAGAAGTGCTTTTGAGAGACAGATGACCAAAAAGGATATGTATCGATAGGCGTTTACTACTAAAATTATTTTATAGAGAAAATATATTTTAAATATCTGTTATAATATTTCTAATTATTTAGTTAATATTAAATATTCAAAAAAATTTACAAGTGCTGCCAAAATACCATTTGATCTTGCAACATGATTCATCTGTCATTTATTATTATTAATAATAAAAAATAATGAGTTGTATATTATTTGATAATCATCATCATAATATTTTAATATTATTTAAAGAAAATTAGTGAAAAATAAAATAATAATATATAACAGAATGAAATAAAAAATTATGATGTAAATATGAAGTATAAAACTCTAATATTAAACTTTAATAAAACTTATAAGATATGTGAATTAATTAATAAGGAATATGTATGTGTTGTGTATAAATGATAAAGATAATTTTGCCTTGAAAAAAATAATTTTCTGCTTCTACTTTTTTAGAAAGCAGAAAATTTTTGCTTCTTGGCAAAAGTAGAAAAACTGTTTCTGCTTCTTTTTAAAATCACTTCTGCAAGTTTACCAATACCCTTCTTTTTAAAAAAAAATATTTTTCTCAAAAAGTGGTTTTTTAGAAAAATCAATCCCAAATAGTCTATTAGTTCAATCCACATTCATAGGGACTATAGGTTCAAAGATTGTAACCTCGGCGAATGGAGCCTGCCGCCATGAAGGTTGCTAATTCCTCTAGAATTGGGTCATCTCAAAATTTGAGAAACGAAGACATAATTATTAGGGTTCCAAGCTTCAATCAATACCTCAAACACATTTCCTATGGGATTGATCTCATCATATGCACAAAGTGTCCTAAATAGTCCTTACTATTTAACCGTTGTTACAAAAGCAGCAGTGTCTCATCGAAAATCAAAAATTTTGGTATTTCTTTAATCGTAGACCTTTTATCACACGTTCCTCTAGTTGGAGGATTCATGTTATATCCTTTAAGAGAAAAAAATGTTAAGCACCTACCTAAACATAAATTTATTTTAAGTAAGAAAAGATGCATAAAAGTATAGGGTTTTAAAGAATAAAAAGTATTTGTCCACGAACAAATTTTACATGACTATTTTTAATGTAAAATATCTATATATAAATATTTAAAAGGTAGGGTCGAATCCAAGGAGGGCTTCCTACGTATCACATCAAATGGTAAGCATCAGGCTCGTATAGTTTATTGAGTTTAAAGAAATGATTTTACTTTTATTTATAAAAAAGGAAAGAAAACTAAAGAATTTTGGAGGTTTTGCTTCAAATGGATGTTTCTCTTCTCTTTATTTTTTGAAAAAAAAATTAGAAGATAAAATCTTTTCTCTTTTTCTTAACTTATTGATCATCTTAGAACTGGTCAAAATGCAAAAACCTTTCAAATAAATATATATTAGATAGCACACAAAATGAAGATGGTGGTCCTTAAATAGTTATTTGTCTTACACAGACCCATCCCCTGTGCTGAGTCCCCCTAGGTCAAATGCATGTGACGCAAATAATGCATAGCCTATAAGGGATACTCATAGGTTGTGATTTTGTTCTACTAGGTTTAACATCCTAAAGGGAAAGTTGTCTAGAATGGCTAATTCAAGTGCAAAACTCAAACTGGGAAGGGCCAGTTTACCGATAGCAGAGCTATTTTGGCTCTACCGGTGATCCAACCCCACCTATCATATGTGACTAATGTTTCTTAAACTAGGAGCATAATCAAACACTAATTCTTCTCAAATAGAAGTCTTTGTGAAGTGTACCTGCATATACAATAAATAGTGATGAGATACCAGAGGGATAGAGGATGCACAAAAGAAAACAGTTCATAAATACAGTCACAAAATAAAAGAGATAAATAAGCAAGCAAAGAGCACATTAGGTCAATAATTGTAACACATATATCAAAGAGTAAAGAAAGCCAAAAATAAGTCACTATATAAAGCTCGAATTCTAGTTGTACCCATTGAAGTCGTCATCTGTCACACCTTTTTTTTAAACCCTACTTACAGTTGATTGTAAAGGTTTTTCTAATTAAAGTGATATTTTGAAAAGGTATTATTTATTTACAGAGTCGCCACTTTAAATTGAGTTTTGGTATTGCAAGTCACCTTTTTAAGATCCCTAGTCAAAAGAAAATTGACTCTTTAAAATTGTTGTGAGAACTAGAAAATCTAGTAAGGAATTATGTTGATCGAAAGGTGAGAGGCACCCCTTCAGTCTCATGGTTCAAGCACGGTAACTTTACCAACTTATGTTTGACTTACATAAATTCTTGGATAAACTGGGTTTGTTAATTGCTTAATTTATCTAAGAAATATGCAAAACATTATGAATTATACTTTTCTATCGAGAAGTGTCGCCGTACAAGGAGTCTTGTAATTATGGAGGTTAAGCAAGGAGCGTAACCACACACATGATCAACCTCAATAAATTAATAACTAAAATCTATTATACATTCAATCGACCAATTCATTAAATATAATAAGAGAACGATTGTTATAAAAGAATTATGTGTCCAACCTAATCGAGAATTATGACAATAAACAAGTTACTATTGCATATTTTGAGAGTAATAATCCAAAGCAATGTCATTGTGATCACATTAGTTTTATATATATTATCCCAAATAAATATTCTGGATCTATATGAATAAATTAATTATTTAAATCCAAATTAATATGGATTTGATTAAAGTCCATTTTTTATTGGGCTAGTCCGTTGATTTGGGCTATAAATAATTAGCCCACTTTGGTAAGTTCAAGATGCTATCTTATTCTGAAGGCCTAATAAAGCTCCATATGTCAAATGATGTGGCATTCCAAGTTAAGTAATGAGTCAATAGGACCATGACACATGTCAAAATGATGCAGCAGGCCTAGTGAAATCAAAAGTCCATAAAATATGCCATGTCACCTAAATCTGATTGGTCAAAAGAAGCTACTCTTCACCATGACTCGCTTTCCTACAACTATAAATATGAGTCTCATAATTCCAAAAAGGTACTAACAACTTTGATAAGAAGCAAGAGAGAGCTCGTGGATCAAAAGCTGCAAATTTCTCTACAAATTCAAGCATTCAAGGCCAGTTCATCAATATTCAAGATCAAAACCACAAGATTCAAGAACAGCCTCAAAGGCCCTTGAATTCAAGTACAAGTCGAGATCAAGTTCATAAATCCGTAATCAAGATTCAAGATCAAGACCACAAGATTCAAAAACAAGCTATAAACCCTTTGAATTCAAGTACAAGTCAAGATCAAATCATTAAATTCACAAATCAAGTTCAAATTCAAGATCAAGCTGAAGCCCTTGAATTTATATTTAAAAAGGCAAATCAGAGGATTCAATAAGATTATCACTCACATATTGAAATCAATAAAATAATTGTTGCAATATTTTTCTTGTCTCGATTATTATTTTTCTAGATCTTAAATTTTACTGTCCAAAAATTTTTAGCACGCCCAGTGGGACAATTTCTACCTCCCATCTCAAATTTTTTGACTTCAAAGTTTAAGAACACTAAAATAAACTCCAAGAAGTTCAATTCTCAATCAACTACTTCCAAGCCTGCTGATTTCAAATTCTATACCAAAGTAGAGAGTATTTTTGGTGTTACTTTTGGTAGCTTTGGAGTTGTCACAGGGAGTAAGGCCAGCGTTCTAGGATAACAAACACATCAAGTGTCATCCACACCAACTCTAATTTTTGGATCTTCAATCCTAAAAGGAGTGAGGTACCATGCATGTGCTTCAGAAGAAGGAATCAGTGTGGCAGAGACACTTAAGAAAACTTTGGCTCTGCTTGAGCACTCTGGTTTAAAATACTCTAGCAGAAATAATGATGATCACTCAAGCAATGCATCATCTCCACTTACACCGCATAAGGTGAGAAATTTGAAGATCAACTTATATGATGATCCGTATTACTCTCTAACGTCTCCAGTGATTATGCAACCAAGGGTAAGTGACGCATTAAATATGGAGGAGCGACTTGCAAACCTAGTAAAGGTAATTAAGAGTCTAACCAAGTATGTGCAAAATTAAGCGCTCAGATTGATAAGTTAGTGGATAGGATGGATGGCTTAATAGATGTAGAGTCTAGCCATTCACCTAGAAAATCTCCAAAGTTCACGAGATAGAACATCCTGTAAAGCAAACAACACTGGCTAAGAAAGTACAAGCTTCTTCAGAGGGAATGATCCCAATTGATTAATTAAAGGAGTTCATAGAAAGGACTCTCAAAGACAAGTATGATAATGTAACCAAATCTTCCCTGACATACGCCAAGCTCTACACTGCAAGGATTGATAGCCTAAAAATGTCTGTCGGCTATCAACCTCCTAAATTTAAATAATTTAAGGCAAAGAAAGCCCAAAGCAACATGACATGCACTTTGTTGAGATATGTAATAATGTTGAAACCTACGATGACTATCTTGTCAAACAATTTTTCTGTTCCCTAAAGGGAAATACCTTTTGATTGGTATAAGAAAGTTGAGCCTAATTCCATCGTTAGCTAGAGTAATTGAAGAATGAGTTCCTAAATTGCTTCTATAGCACAACGCATACAATGAGCATGGTAGATCTTACAAATACTCGTCAAACAAAGGACGAGCCAGTTATTGACTTCGTTAATTGATAGAAATATGAGCCTAAACTGCAAAGATAGTCTTAGCAAAACTTCTACAATAGAGATGTGCATCCAAGGAATGCACTGGTAGCTTCGTTATATCGTGTAGGACATTAAACCAAAATACTTTGAATAATTAGCTATTTGTGCTCATAACTTGTAGTTGAGCATGTCTTCTACTGAAAAAGGAGAAGCGCCTATCCATGACCCTCGAATGGGAAAGGATAAATAGTAACCCAAAAGATAGAGCAAATTTGTCCCCAAAGGCAATAATAAAGAATCCATGAATATCTACGTGTCTCCTATAAATTTCACCACAAAAGTGAGCAAAAAGGAAAGTGTGAAGACAACTTATTGATCATGTCCAAATAAAAAGTTGACCTTGAAGGAGATGCAAAAAAAGGAATACCCCTTCCTTGATTCTAATATTGCTGAAATTTTCAATGAGGTTCTTGAGCATAAGCTTATTGATCTACTAGAGATGAAGTGGCCCGACGAGGTTGGACGAACCAATGACCCAAACTATTGCAAGCATCATAGGCTTGTGGGTCACTCTCTAGAGAAATTTTTTGTCTTCAAGGACAAAATCATGCAATTAGCAAATAAGAAAAAATCTTCTTTGTTGATGAGAAGCCTAGTTCTCATTAAATATATACTACTTTTGTCTCACTTGAGACAGTCCAAATACGCTTCGAGGTGTATAAGGAGGAACTCATAGAGCATGAAAACTCCCCAATTGATGAAGGCTTGGCTCTGGTGACTAGGAAAAGACGTTAAAAGGTGAGCCGATGAAAAAATTCATCCATCCAACAAACTAGAAGGAGGATGGTGAATAAACTAAGAAAACATAGGCTAGTATAGCTTCCAAAGAGGGTGAGAGAAGTGGATCATCACCACCGAAAACCCCAGTGTACTATAACTTTGGACAAATTCTTGCCAAATTAGTTCCATGCAAAGACTGCTTAAGTCAACCTTGAGGCATCTTGCTATAATACTAGCAAAGAAGGAGCAAATGGTGAAAACCCACCAATAGAAGTTTCTTCATCTTCTAAAAATCCTACGTAACCTCTTAGAAAAGAGGCACATATATGTGATACAAAAATTATATTTAAAAATAATGATCTCCTGCTTAGTAAAACCCTACGCAATCGTTCCTTGTATATGGTGGGTTATGTTCTAGAAAAGAAGATAAATAGAATCTTGATAGATGAGGGATCCAGAGTTAACATCCTACCAATTTGCATAATGAAGATACTCTACATCTCTACTGATAAACTTATTGAAAGCCGTTTGATGATATAAGGGTTTAACCAAGGGGGTCAGAGGATCATGGGATCTATCAAGTTAGAGTTTGATATGGACGATTAGCGATCAAATGCGTTAATGCATGTGATAGATGCCAAGACTTCACACAACATATTGCTTGGAAAGCCTTGGGTACACAAGAACAAAATTGCCTCATCCTCTTACTATCCATTCTTGAAGTATCTCGAAAGTGGACTGGAAAGAAAAATAGTTGTCGATAATGAGCGATTCACTGAACTTAGTGACACTTTTCCAATGCAAAATTCTACTTGAAGAATTATGTTCTGAATGAGAAAAGGGCTAATGATGTCCCAAAGATTAAGTGTGATGATCTTACAGTTAAGAAGTTCACAAAGGCTACCAAAAAAGCCGCCACTAAGAAGCCTCTTTCCACTTTGAATAAAGAAAGCATCACATCCACAAAAAAGGGAACTCTTATTCTCCACTATATACCGTGGGCAAAGAAAGAGAAAGATCATTCGTCTGATGCCTAAGATAATTTATTATGGGAGATAACTCTACTTATAAAGCGGATTGATGTAATAAACCCATCCTCAGGGCTACTAGGACAATTTGTGGCTCAAAATCCACCAAAAGATACAATGCCCCCTATAAAGCGTAACCAAAGAAGGATTTGATCCAAATGTATGCAAGATATTTGAAAAGGATGGACATAAACCTAATGATCCATCAAAGTTAGGGAAATTCCCATCAGAGGCTTCCACCAGGAAAGAGCGTGAAGGCCTAGGTACATACCACCACCTCCAATTTGCATTTCCATAAGAAGGGTGGTTAGTAACTACATCCCCGTAGAAGAAGAGTTTACTACTTCTAATAAAAGGCCTTCTATATTTGATCGAATAGGAGAATCAACTACAAGAACTTTTGTGTTTGAGATGTTGGGTCTACTAAATATGAAAAAAAGTAACAAGCACAAAAGAAGTTGTCTAAACATGACAATACACTCTTTACCTAGGATCTAAAAGTATTTCCAAAGTTTGATTCCTTCTAGAATGAGGTGAAAGATGAAAATTATGGTTTTATGCAAGGAGGTATTAAAATCAAGGACTCATACTGTGTTTTATACCAAGAAACATTAGGAAGATGAAGAAAGTGTAGGCTCATCATATCATATTGCAATCCAAAGTAAGAATGATGCCTCATCTCAAATGAAGGTTGATGAAGAGCTGGAAGATATTTCTTGGTATTATCATATATCTATCAATGATAATGATCCTCAAGAGGGAAAGATGTTAGAGATGCTCCATCATAACTTGAAGAAGGAGTAAAGACCATAATAGATCCCTTAAAAAAAGTTAATATTAGCACTGATAAAGACCCAAGACCAACTTACCAGTGCATTTTTCTAGAAATAGATGAAGAAATTACTTATATGGACATACTCAAAGAATATATAGATGTCTTTTGTTAGAGTTATAAGGAGATATCAGGTTTATATCAAAAAGTAGCAGTCCATCAGTTGGCGATCAAGAATGGTGCTCATCCTATTAAATAAGCCCAAAGATGCTTTAAGTCAGAGTTGTTCCATTAATTAAAAATGAGGTTAACAAACTCATAAAAGCTGTATTTATTCATGAATTTAAATACCCCACGTGGATTTCAAATAATATTCCTATTCAAAAGAAGAATGGACAAATTTGAGTTTTTGTCGACTTTATGGATCTCAAAACACATGCTTTAAGGATGATTTTCCAATCCCCATTCCAAAGTTGATGATTGATGCTACTACTAGTTATGAGGTAATGTCTTTCATGGATGGTTCATCCAACTATAACCAAATTCGTATGGCACCATTGGATGAAGAGCTTATTGCATTCTATATGCCCAAAGGCATTTATTTCTTCAAGGTGATGCCTTTTGATTTCAAGAACACATGTGCCACTTATCAAAGGGCTATGCAAAACATCTTTGAAGGCTTACTCCATAAAAATGTTGAGTGCTATGTGGATGACTTAGTGTTGAAGTCAAGAAAGAGGAACAATCACTTGAAATACGTAAGAATAGTATTTGAGTTGCTTTAAGGATATAAACTTAGGATGAACCCATTAAAATATACCTTCGGAGTTACTTTTGGAAAGTTCCTTGGCTTTATTGTATGACACCGAGGAATTGAAATTAATTAGTCCAAAGTTGATGTAATTGTAAAATGCCCGAGCCTCAAAACATTCATGAGTTAAAAAGCCTTTAACAAAGGCTATTATATTTAAGGAGGTTTATCTCAAACCTGGCTAGAAAATGTCAACCATGTAGCCATCTTATAAAAAAGAATGCTTCTTTCAATGGGACTAAGCTTATAGTAAGGCCATTGAAAGTATCAAATCATACCTGATGAAGCCTCCAGTTCTTATCTCACTGATGCCTGGAAAGCTGTTGATACTCTATATCATAGCATAAGAAAGGTCAGTTGGGGCACTACTGCATCAAGAAAATAGTGAATGTAGAGAAAACTCTCTTTAGTATCTAAGCAGAATAATGACACTGAATGAGTTGAACTATTCTTTTATTGGAAAATTGTATTTGGCATTAGTTTTTTTTATATAAATGATGAAGCACTACTTTTAAGTTCACATTGTTCATTTTCTGTCTAGGAAAATTCCATTAAGTTTGTAATGTCGAAACCAGTCTTTAGTGATAGACATGCAAGGTTCTACCTATAATTCAAACAATTTGAGATCGTGTACATCCCCTAAAAGGCCATAAAGGTACAAGCATTGGTAGACTTCTTGGATGACCACCTCATACTTGATGATTGGAAACTAACTGATGGACTTCCTGATGAAGATGCAATGGATATTAAAGCTAGACACCCATAGAAGATGTACTTTGATGGTGTAGAACATCGAGGTAGAGCTGGTGTGGGTATGGTGTTTGTCACTCCACAAAGAGAGGCTATCACATACTCATTTACCCTAACAAACCATTGCTCCAATAATGTTGCTAAATATCAGCGTTAATACTCAAAATTGAGGTGACATTCAACATGAAGCAACTAAAATAGCATGTCAAAACCCGAGGCTACCCCCTAGTCACGACAATGGTGCTTACAGTCACAAGTAACCACAAGTTAACCCATGATCTGGTACCTGTTGTGAGCACCGAGTAAAAACTAATAATAAAAGAACATGTATGGAAATTAACTTAAAATGCCATAAGGTTTTAGATACTGGAAACAACGTTGAATCATAAAACTAAACGTCTGAAAACATATTGAAAGTACTAAACAAGCAACTGATAAATTGACTAACTTTCTGAATGTCTGAAAGCCTCTAAAACTGACTGACAACGGAGTTGATGGGAAAAATCCCCAACTAACTCTGACTGACTAAATAACTGAACTGCTAATCTAACTAAATATAAATAAAACCGTCCTTGAAGGATGACAACTCACCACTGCTGCTACTGCTGATAAGATGTTCTGCCTAAGCGTGGTCAGGAAACTGAGCATCTGAACCTATGATATTAAACATCATAGTACAAGAAATAAGTATACGATCAATACTTGAATGTACTGGTATAAGAGATAAGGTTAGGGTTAAATGAATGGGTTTATGTGCATGAAGTAAAGACTGACTGGAATAGCATGAGATAACTTAATATGAATGCATGAAGTCTTTTAAATCTGGGAATACGTGACCAAGCATAAAACATGTTCTGACATATTCTGTAAAACAGAAATACTAAAATCTAACAACTGAATAACTGGTATATGTATGCTATGGTCAAGCAAACCTGAACTAAATTATACTGAATACTAAACAGAGACTGTGGGAGGTATTATCTAATCGACATGCCCCATTCTAAGCTGATTGAGATTCAGCCTGTGACCCCAGTTGGAAATGTGTCAGTACCATGCCACGGGTACTAACAATGGCTATGTGGATCCACTAAGCTACTGAAGAACTAGGGTATCAATCCTAAACTGACGGGCGAT
This sequence comes from Capsicum annuum, assembly GCF_002878395.1. Taxonomy (NCBI): domain Eukaryota; kingdom Viridiplantae; phylum Streptophyta; class Magnoliopsida; order Solanales; family Solanaceae; genus Capsicum; species Capsicum annuum. The sequence goes on along the minus strand of NC_061111.1, from coordinate 168,684,012 downwards.
CCCTGGGGGGAGTCAAGCCTAAGCTGATGGGTTACCCCTGGGAAGCTGCTAAGCCTAAACTGATGGGTGACTCCTCATAACACATGCTGACTACATGGTTCTGGAATACAGGAACTGCTACTAATGACTTCTCCTAACTAATAGGGAATTTGTCGTCCAACATTCACTCTGTGCTAAATCCTACTCCCAACTAAAAGAAACTTATTACTAAACTAAACTGAGCTTATCTGTTCCAACAACTGAGCAATGATACTAACTGAATAACAAGGCTCATGGTTTATCTGAAACCATTCTAAAGATTCTGAAAACTAGGTAAACAACTAAGTTTCGAGTGTTCATAACCCCAAAATTGAATGAAAATAACAATAAAGGCATGTAAAAGCTTCAAAACCATAATGGGGAAATCACTCTACAAAATCATTCACTTAAAATTCATAGACTTGAGCATGTAATTAGTTAAAACATGTGTTACTAGAATAATTGCAAAACTAAAATCATGATTTAAGGATGTAACATGCGAAAATCACCATTCAAATATGTCACGGACAAATTCCAATGAAAACACATGGTAAACATAATTTGAAATCAAAGTTCATAATAGTTTCATATAGATAATTCATAACAACATGTAAAAATCATAACATTAAACTTGAAAACGAATTCTTGGACTCCATGGGTGTAAAAGGGTCCATGGATGAACATCACACATACTTTTAATACTTAAATCTTCAAAGAGAACAACTTTATTGAAAGTTGTTGAATGGTGAAGCTTGAATTATTGAGCTTTCTTGAAGAGAGGGAATTGATTTTGATGAACTTAGGAGAGGGTTAGGGTTTCTTTGAGAGGAGATTGGAGAATATGGGCAAATAATACCATAACTGAAGCTTTAAGTCTTGGATTTATGAATTAGGTTGAGGCAGGAAAATACCCAATTTCCCCTCAATCATTTAAACCAAAAATTCGTAACTGGAATGCGGATTAAAGGCTCATCTCAACACGTCTAATCATGGTGGCTTACTTGTTCTGACAAAAATAATCATAACTTTTTGCTCGAGTATCGGATTAAGGAAAAATTGGTATCGTTGGAAAGCTAATTCAATTATCTATAATTTGATGGGTCTTGTGAGGAAAAATTCTTTATATGTCAAAAGTTATACACACTCAAAGTTGACCTTTATAGAATCAAATACCAAACTTTGGATAAGTCAAAGGCTCTTTGCTCAACTTTGTTCTATGTGATTCCTGTGAACATTTTTCACCTCATAAGCACATCAAGCATTAGGATAAAGATCATGACACATGCATTCAATTATAAATCAAATCAAGAACTAGATGAAGACACCTTCACCTTAATACGATGAATACCTCATCGCTATACCCACCGAGATACGATGCAATCACGGTGAGGTTCTGGAATCAAAATCCAAATATGCCCCAAACCTCGTCTAAAAAATCCAAAACTTCCCCGAGCCATGATCCTCATACTCCTGAACATGAATTAACTCAAAAACCTACATCTCGAGGTCGAAAAGGCAAGTTTAAATTAATCCTCGAAGTTAAGAGGCCAAAAATTAGACTAAGTCCTCAACATTTAGCGAAATTTTCAGGTTCTAAGTCTCTTATGTATGCACTATGAGCTGAACTAAACTGATAAAAGTACGGGGTATTACAATATCTCCCCCTTGGGAACATTTATCCTCAAATAAGACTAGTTTGACTTAGAGTACTGAACTAAGGCAACTGAGATCATATACTGAACATGCTTGATTGGGAACATGATTGCATAACTGAGTCTTATCATGATAGATGAACTGAACTAATTTCGTGAATACATGCATGAGAATGGTTATAAGATGGAGATAGAAATGAGAGAGTCAACTTATGAGTAACTACTGCCTCATGCTGGATCTGGTTTCGTGGAGAAAAGTTGAGAGGTTTAAGACATAAAAACTTAGGGTATTACAAGATCTCCTCCTTAGGATAGTTCATTCCCCGAATGATACTGACTTGGCTGAAATACTAAGAAAAGACTAAAATGGTGCACGGAGAACTTACGAATTGAATCATGACTGAATATCTGGAACTTAAATTGATGCTTAAACTTAATTGAATTCATAATTTACATGAATGCGAACAAATTACCTCTTGGAATGGCCATACTTATCAAACTTTAGATAGCAAGACTAGGCTGAAAGATGGAAAACAATAGGAACTCGTTTGTCTGACTGCTAAACTAAATTTTTGGATATATAGACTGAATCATACTAAAAGCTTATACTCAACTATACATTCCGCTTCAGAATTGCACTTTATTTGAGGCTACTAAGAATATTCACATGGGCATCAATAACTCTACCTACTAAAGCCTGAGCTGAACTGAATTCTCTCACTATGTTCAAGCCTACTCGAATCTACAAAGTGCACCCATAACACTTAATACTAGTCAGAATCATGAATTCAATACACCCTGTATTTTCACAACTTCTCATCTCATGAATAATTATTATTACCACTTCAGCAACTGCATTCAACCTCTTACTAGACATTCACTAACGCGCAATACATTCATCCACATATAAATAAAAACATGACATTCAAGCCTATCATCATAACTAAATATGCACTCCTAAACAAACACCTATAAAATCATCTTCCTCATACCCTCTAACCTCTATCATCAACAACTTGCATGAACTACCCTAAGAAAACACATGCAAAATTTCAACTAACCATGACATATATTAAAAAACTCGGCCTCAACTTACTTCACACTTATAGCCTTAGCTAAAACAAACATACAATAATCTTTCATCAACAAGAAATATTAACTCTCTTCCACCTAAACAACTATTCAGCATTACTATCTTGACATAAAGAAAGGTCACTGACGGTTAGAATATGAGGACTTAAACCATGAATGAACACTATACATAGCTTGACACTTAATAGAGTCTTGAAGAATAAAATATCAATATCATGGATTAATCAAGAGATCTAAACTGAGTATATACATGACATAATCTGAATTTCACTGATCATTAGAGTTGTAGCATGAGTCATGGGAACTGAGCATACTATAAAACTTGAGTACATGAGTCATGAGCTGTATGACCTAATTTTGGAGTTCATAAATTCATGGAATTTGATTCTGACTGCTGGGTGAACTGAAATTCCTTATACTAGGAACTAAAAGCATACATGATTTTCTATATAGTACACTAATATGAGCTATGATCATAGGGATGACATATAAGGCATAAGAAGATATCGTGATAACTGAAGTATGAAACTTTGCACTGAGATTAGAAAAGGGTTGGGCATCATCCTCCCTTATTGCTATTCTATAACATACTGGCATCACTACTAGAATCTAAGAGCCTGGCCTAGTTTATTGTTCTATTATCTCTCCCTTAGATATAAGCTATCACTCTAAGTCTGTGGAACCCTTTTTAAATGACTCTAAACTGAACTGCAATCACTTTACTCTAGAGTCTGAGAAATAACAATGAACATAAATACTATACTTACCCTGAAAGACTACAACCAATAATGTAAGGCCCACTGCTAGTACTTCCTTCTAGTAAGCAATTGTTAGCTTTGTATAGCCTCAACAATCATCATACAATAACTGAAACACTGACTAGCTTAGAATTTTCAACTCTTCTTTCTTTCATATTCAAAGATTCAAACTTATATTCTAACACTTAACATGGATATACCCAAATCTTTAATAAACCATACTAGCTTCTTTCATAACCTACTAATATCACATCTCTAAACTTATATTTCTCCCTAAACCAGGAAAACTACCATTACACCAATATACTCAACATCAACAACATATAATTTTGAATCAACAAACTTAAATTCTTGCCTACACTATTTCAAGCCTACTAGTTAACCTTTCATACAACTATCTCCATGGATACACAGTCTACTAAATCTAGATATTACTATCCTCATTTTACCGCTGCTAAACTTTTGGGTTCACACTTCTAACTCATGGTCATATGCTACCATAGGATTCTTAGAAAGGATCTGAAAACACATCTAACCCCCTAAGAACTGAGGTAGTACCCCTCCATTTGATGACTAGTTAATTAGGAAACTAAAAATTGAACGACTCTATTTCTGCTATCAACTGAAGTGATTTTCTAGGATATTGTAACTGGCCAATTTCTTTATAACCGCCTATCTATAATAGATTTACCCACTAGGGTAGACACTGAGAAAGGATTTACTACTATTTTGGGGCTGACACCAAAATTGACAGTTATGTAGAGGGTTACAAAAGAAAGTGAGGCCCCAGGATCTAGCAAGGCATAAATATTAAGATGAAAGAGTTGTAACATATGCGTAACTATATCAGGAGAGCTTTATTGATCATGTCGGGGATGGGGCACATAAAGTCTATTCTAGCATTGACCACTGGTGGCACTGGACATGGCACCCTGCTAAGTCGGGCAACCAATTAGAACTAGAAGACGATTGTGCTGACTCTGTTGACAAACTTTAGGATGTTCTCTGACTCTGTGGCCTAGCTTTCCACAACCAAAACACACACCACTACTAGCCTTACACAAACCCTAATGATTCCTACCATATTCTCTGCAAAGTGGATTAGTATGAACACCCTTCCCACTATCATGTGACATAGAGCCTGGTGCTCTATCTCGACTATCATTCCTAAACATAGGCACTGGCACACTGGCTGAAGGAAAAGCTAGGGATACAAAATTTCTAACAGAACTAGAAATGGTTACCACCCTCTAACCTTGGCATAAAACTACCTGTTCTGGCCCTCTTTCTCTTTCTCTCTTTCTCCCTATGCTCCTCCCCCTCAATCTACTGAGCATAAACCATAAGTCTAGATAGGACAATAGCCTACTGATCTGAGCAGCTACTAAATGAGCTAAGGTAATAAAACAAGCTCTAAATTTGGCATGAGAGACATACTTATTCAGGAGATCTTCCTGAATAGGCGGAGGTGCGGGCTGATTCTCATTTCTTCTTTTGTTATTCTTTCTAGGAGAAATTCTCTATAAACGGAAGGAAGAATGAATAAGAAGGAGAGTTTAAATAGAGATCATGCTCTTTCACATGATTTGAACACTGAAAGAAGGGAAACTTTTCCTAAAATATTTTGTAGCCACTTGTCCATAAGTGTGGCGCGCTTCACACCCATGCACAAGATTCTACTCAATGCAACTTTCAGACTTCCTAGGACACTTTGTGTAACACCCTAAAAATGGTTCTTGAGAAGTCACACGATGCTCAATACTACGAGTAGCCTCAAGCAAATTCTGTAAACCTTCTACTAAATCTGAATCTCATAATAGAAAAATATAAACATATAATCAAAGATGAAATGCTAAATTTTGTCTGGGCTAAACTGGAATTAACTGAACATAATGCCTGAAAATACTTGACTTAAAAGTTTGGACTATCAACACTAGAAATTTGAATTATAACTAGCATTCTGAAAAGCCTTTACTACTAACAACTAGAGAGTCACTGGGACAAACCCCCGGCTGACTCGAACTGACTAAAAATACTAAATCAACTAATTTAATAAGCTGGAAAACTAAATAACTAGGTCCACAGACTATGAGGACTCACCCATTGTCGGAATGTAGATAGAGATGCTCGAAATCAGTCACACTGTTGAAATTAAGCACCTGAACCTACATTATTAAAAAATGTAGCACATAGACATATATGTGGATCAGTATTTCTGGAATGTACTAATCATGTGGGGGTGAATGCATAAGTAAAACAATATCTCAATGCTTATATAAACTTGTAAAAGAATGCATGCTAAGTGTAGATGACTCACATAGGCTTGAAAAATTGAAAACTAAAAATCATAAGTCATGAGTAATAAAGCATACTGTATAAATCTTGTGAATCATAATGCTTGGTTCTTTAAGCTATACTTGTATTCTATCTTTAAATCATGCGGTCTAAGTGTAGAAAGGACTCACTTTTAAATCTGTAAATTGAAAGCTAAAATCTCATGACTAACAACTTATGTGAAATAATATTTGAAATTAATTATGAGGCTTACACTTAGTTTCTAAAAGATTTTGTTTTAGGAATACTCTTTTCTATAGGATTTAGGGAGTTTACTTTGAAAATTTTTCTGGAAGAGAGGTTCTTCTAACTGACATAAACCACGTGACCTATCATAGAGTCCAGCATCTACTTCCCCTAAGGGAAAAACCTCATGTTGAGGAAAGGTTTCATACTCTTACCAGGGAGTATAACCTAAGCTAAGTGATCTCAATTTGTATCTGTCATCCATATAATTGGGAAATAGTCTAAATTTATACCTATGTTGGCTCGTAGTTCTGGGCAAGTAGGATGCACTAAACCCACACTTCCTGCTTAGTGCTAAATACTACTCCCTTTAAATATGTATGTTCATTCTTGTAGGAAATTCACTTAAAAAAATAGCATAAGGGTTTATAATGACAACCAATTATGCATCTATCTATTTAAAACTGCAATCAAAACTAATCTGTAGTCAAAAACTAAAATTAGTACTGTAAAGTGGATTCCATATCTTAGAGGGATCAAATCTTGATTCAAAATCTGACTGTAAACAAATCATAGGATTCTTAAAAGCATAATTATTCTTGGAATATCACTATTCAAAATAGGGCTTAAGAACCCATGCTTCAAATTATCACAAATCATGCTCAATAGATAAAATCATGAAGTTCTTGCATAATTTTAGTCAAAATAATGGAACTCATCCTTCAATATATCAAAAACTACTTCACATGCAAAAATATGCAAAATAGGCATGTAATTCATCATCTAAAAAGCCTGTAATATCATAATCTTCAAATAATGATAATTGGGTATGAACCCTAAATTGAAATTCATGTGAATTCATGTAAAATCATGTAAATTCAACTTTAAAACTAGTTTTGGGTACAAGGATGAAAGGATTATCCTTGTTCATAACCCCACATACCTTATTTCATTGAATTGATAAAGAAACTTGACTTTGAATTCCTATTGATGCTCTCAAAGATTGTTTCTTGAAGTTCTTGAATTAAGAACCTTGAATTTTGAATTATCTTGGAAAAGAATTGTGAAATTTGAGGTTTCTTAGAGTTTGATGTTAAAGCCTAGGGTTTTCTTGGAGATAAATTTGATGGATAGTGGGTATAAGATGCTTAGAATAGGTTTAATGTTTTGTTTTTCATGATTTGGGGGCTTGAAAAAAGACTAAGTTGCCTTTTGAAAGTTTAAGTTTAGAACTAGAGTGTCATTTTAGGCCTCACCGTGACGTGGTAAGTGGGTTATCACGATACCCACCGTGATGCGGTGGAATCACGGTGACTCACTATTTTTGACAAATGCAGATTTGGGCATAACTGTAATGCTGTGAGCCCCTCATTGCGAAATCCACCGTGACACGGTGCAATCATGGTGGCTCTCTGGAAACTGACCATTGTTTCCTCAACCGCGAGATAGTGGCCTCCTCGCCGCTATACTCACCGCGATGCGGACTAATCATGGTGATCTGCTACCTTGCCAATCCGAGTAGGATCCAAACCTAGTCTGGAAAATCTAAAACTTACCCGAGACATACTACTTACACCCTTATATGTAAATGAACTCAAAAATCATTAACTCAAAGCTCAAAAAGTCAACTTAAGAATCCTCAAAGTTTAAAGGGAGTCAAAAATGACCAAATCCCTCAACCATTAGCTTTGTTTTTAGGTTCTAAGAGTTATAGGCACATTACTAAGGGCTGAGCTAAACTAAGAATGTACGGGGTATTACAATATCTCCCTCTTGAGAATATTTGTCCTTGACTGAGACTAATTAAGTTGAGGATACTGAGGAACTGAGACTATAACTGGCATGCATAACTGAAAGCATGACTAAACTGATTTGCAAAAATAAGAATTATCAAGAGAATGACTATATGAAGCTGTAAATTAAAATGAAAAGAAATGATATGAGGAAACTTGTTACCTCACACTGAATCTGAACTTGCAGAGAAAAGATAAAGGTACTTGATTTGCATATCTGCTTCTGCTTCCCAGGTGGCTCCCTCAACGGATTGATATTGCCAAAGAACTTTGACCAAGGGAATTTATTTGTTCCTTAGTCTACAAATTCGGTGATCAAGAATCTCAACTGGAATATCTTCATAAGAGAGGCTATCGTGAATATCTGTGTTTTCTAAGGGTACTACAATAGCTGTGTCACCAATACACTTCTTTAATAAGGAAACATGGAACACAGGGTGAACGGATAATAAATTTACAAGTAACTCAAGATCGTATGCTACTTTCCCAACATGACTCAACATCCTCTAGGTACCAACATATTGGGGACTAAGCTTCCCCATTTTTTGTCAAATCTTATCACGTCCTTAATGGGTGAGACTTTCAAATAAACCAAGTCATCAACTTCAAACTCAAAATCCCTTATCCTCCCATCTACATAAGATTTATGACGACTCTGAGCCGTCTTCAACCTATCTCAGAACAGCTGGACTTTATCCATAGCTTCAAATACCGCATCTGGACCAATTAAAGCAGCCTCACCCATTTCAAACCAATCGATAGATAACATACATCTTCTCTCATAAAGAGCCTCAAATAAGGCTATCTAAATACTAGCATAGTAATTGTTATTGTAGGTGAATTCGATCAACAACAGGTGATCATCCCAACTACCCTTGAAGTCAAGAACATTTTTCCTTAACATATCCTCTAGAGTTTGAATGGTCCACTCTGCCTGACCATCTATCTCAGGATAAAAAGATGAACTGAGGCAAATTTGAGTACCAAGATCCTTCTAAAAGGCTTTCCAAAATTGATAGGTAAACTGAGTACCCCTATCTAAAATGATGGACAAAGGAACTCTGTGCAATCTGACCAACTCCCTAATATACAACTCAGCATAATCTTCGGCTGTGTAGGACGTATGAACTAGCAGTAAATGGGCCGATTTGGTCAACCTATCTATAATAACCCAAATTGAATCATGCTGATGATGCAAATGGGGTAACCCTATTATGAAATCCATGTTCACCTCTTCCCATTTCATGGTAGGAATACCAAACTCCTGTAAGGTGCCACCAGGCCTTTGGTGCTCCACCTTAACTTGTTAATAAATAGAATACTTAGCCACAAATTCCATAATATCTATCTTCATAACACTCCACCAATAGACATCCCATAAATCTCGGTACATCTTAGTAGCACCACGGTGAATGGAGTAATGCACACCATGCGCTTTAGCCATAATCCACTACCTCAAACCATTAACACATGACACAGCCTCAATCTGGATATTAGGGATGTAATGGATGAAAACCCCTCAACAAACCATCTGTAATAGCTGACTAAACCCAAAAAACTCCTAATGTCTGATGGAGAAATGGGTCTAGGCCAATTTCTTACTATTTTAATCTTTTGGGGATCAACTCTAATGTTATCGCTGGAAATAATATGACCGAGGAAAGCTATTGAACTTAGCCAAAATTCACACTTCCTGAATTTGACGAAAAACTGGTGGTCTCTAAGAGTTTACAACACAATTCTAAGATGGTCTGCATGGTCATCCTCACTACGGGAATTGACAAGAATATCATTGATAAAGACTATGAAAAATGTGTCTAGGTATTATTTAAAAACTCGGTTCATCAAGTCCATGAAAATTGCTGGAGCATTTATTAGTCTGAAGGACATGACTAGGAATTCACCATAACGGGTTTTGAAAGGTATTCTTGGGATATCACATTCCCTTACTCTAAGTTAATGATAGCCGGATCTAAGATCTATCTTAGAGAACTTGCACCTTGGATTTGATCAAATAAGTCATCAATTCTGGGAAGAAGATATCTATTTTTAACTGTGACTTTATTCAGCTGACGATAGTCAATGTACATTCGTAGAGAACCATCTTTCTTTCGCACAAATAGGACGGGAGCACCCCATGGAGAAATACTGGAACTTATCAAAACTTTGTCTAAGAGATCTTTGAGTTGCTCTTTTAACTTCTTAAGCTCAGCTTGAGCCATACGATATGGAGGAATGGAGATAGGATGAGTATGAGGAAGAAGATTAGTACCAAATTTTGTTTCTCTGTCGGGAGGTACCCCTGGTAAATCTTCAGGAAAAACTTTTGGAAACTCATTGACTACACGAATTGACTGAATATATGAGCCTCAAATTTAGTGTCTTTGACTTGAACTAGATGACAGATGCACCCTTTTGAGATTAACTTTCTGGTCTTAATATAGGATATGAAATGACTCTTAGGAGACACTGAATTACCTTCCCACTCAAAGACTGGTTTATCTAGAAACTGAAAATCCACCACTCGGGTATGACAATCTATATATGTATAACAGGAATGGAGCCAATACATGCCCAAAATAAGGTCAAAGTCTACCATATGTAACTCTATTAAATCTGCTAACATTCTTATGAAAGACAGTGATAGAACACTTGCTATAGATCTGTTTGGTAACAAATGACTCACCCACTTAGTTAGAAACTAAGAAGGGCTTAGAAAGCTTTTTAAGACCTACTTCAAAATTTATTACAATTAGTGGGGTCAAATAAGAGAGATTCGACCCGGGGTCTAACAATATATAAATATCAAGATGAAAGACACAAAGCATACCATTAACATAATCTGGTGAACTCTCTTGCTCCTAACGGGGTTGTAAAGCATAAAATCGATTCTGGCACTGACTAGCACCAGTACCGGATGATGTGTCCTGAGGGGGGACTGGGCGACCTAGAGGAGCTGTTGGGCTAGTAGCCTGAGTCTGGGGACGAACATCCCTATTTTTATGATTAGCATACGGACACTCTGTGATTCCATGAACCAACTTTCCACAACCATAACAAACTTTTTGCCCCAACAAATACCCACCAAAATGATTTTTACTACACTTAACACATGAAGGATAACTGGGTTTTCCACTCACACTATTCTGAGATCTGGACATAGAATTCTTACCTTACTACTCCTGCCTAGCTCAGGGGGCGAGAGCACTGGCTAAAGATAGTGCTAGAATAGACTAGCGACTTTCAAAATACGAATGATTTCCCCTTCTAAACTTTGTCTGGCAATATTCAAACTACCCATTTCTAGCCTTCTTATTTCCCCTCTCTCTCCCCATCAACTTTTTTGCCTTAATCTGTTAAAAATGAATCATCAGCCTCGCAAGATCCATGCCCCCAATAAGCATGGCAGTCTTACACTCCTTAACTACCAAACCAGATACTACAAAACAAACTTAGTCATACTCAACCTAGGGTCAGCCATCATGTCAGGGGAATAATTAGACAACTGAGTCAACTTAAGGCAGTACTCCTTCACTATTATCGAGCCCTGCCTCAGGTTTATAAACTTCACTAACTTAGTTCCTCTCATTTCATACGAAATGAACCTATCTAGAAATGTGTTCTAAAACACCAGCCGACTCATAGGAGCTGCATTCTTACCTCTACCATTATTCCACATAGCCACCCAATCATACACCACATCCTTTAACCTATAGGATGCAAACTCTACACTTTCCTCCTTGGTAACATGCATAATCTAGGTGATCTTTCTCACCTCATCTAAGTAAATTTATGGGTCCTCACCTACTTTTGACCTAAAGAACTCAGGAGGATTCATTCTCATGAAGTCATGAATTTTGGCTGCTACTAAATCCCCATTCTACTAAAATGGGACTGTCGCCCGATGGTTTCCCTGAATATTGGCAATCACAGCTTGGGCCAATGCCTAAAAGGAAGCCTAAAATTTAGCATGGGATACATTTTCATTAAGAGGGTCAGCAGGTTGAGGTGGCCAGTTATCTGTAAGACCCCGTAAAATCCTAAGATTGGATAAGTCCTTTAAAGCTTATTAAGAGGTCCCAGACTTAGAAAATTTAAGCTAATTATTCAGACTTAGTGTAATTTTCTCCTTAGTTGGTTAGAGACATTATTTCACGACCCTCATAACCATAAAGTGATGATTTTTAGGTTGAATCATGATCAAGAATGTCAGTAGGTATTCTCGGATAAGTTTTGGATTTTTCAAATTTCATTTGAAACACATTTGAATGCTCAAACCAGTGGATCAAGACGATCTCGATGCACTGAATCGCCCATTGCATCAATGAGTATTTTCCCCAACTTCTAATACAAATTCTAGTGAATCGATGCAGTTCGTTGGCTATCATATCGATGCCAATGATGCAATGCATTGGTTTGTGCGTCGCTAAATCAGATTTTAGTCATTAAAAAGTCAAGTCCTCAGAGGTAATTCAGTCTTTTCCAACCTTATGTCAGCCCCCAAAACATGAGATTAAGCCTTTTTAGAGGCAAAATCCTTTCATATTTCTCAAAATTTCTCAAGAAGCAAACCCTAGGATCTCTAATTCAAGATTCATCCTGTAAGAACACTCCATCATTCTTCATAAATTTGAACACCAAGGTATGTCAAGCGCTTATCCGAGGGTCCCTTCCACCCTTGGAGTCCAAGAAACTCTTTTAAACTTTAAGTAAATTGATTTCATGACTTCCATGATTTGGATTCTAGTGTATTCATGATTATAATATTGATTGGGTTTCTATACCATGATTAAGTGCAAGATTTATTTTAAAAAAATTATTATGTAGGTAGTATTATTTGAATTTTTGTTAAAGCCTTGAAATTGTGATGCTTATGTATTGATTAGTACTATGTGGATATACAATGCCTTCTAAGTGTTTGATGTTTCATGTGAATTAAATAGTGGCATTATATCATGTTAGCATGTATACTAGTTCAAGCCATTCAAGTGTTTGATAAAATGCCTCTAAATGCATTATGAACAAGTATACATTTATATGCTATGCAAGGTTATATGATGCATTACTTTTATGCTATCGAGTCCTCGGGGTATTTAATACCTGACAATTTAGCTAATTACTTAGAGACAGTGTTAGTTATAGAATAATCTCAGTCATGTCATGATCAGTAGTACTCTCAGTCAGTTACAAAACTACCATCATTACAAAACTACGTAGTCAGAATATGTATAGACTACTATCAGCTAAATAAAGTCATGATGGTACTCTATTGTCATCCTTGTGTTCCAAAACTACGTAGCCAGTATTGGTTGAGACATCAACCTACCAGTTGAGGGTTGATGAGATGCCCTACCTTTCAGTTGAGGGTACCACCATTCTCAATCAAAGCACCTGGCAGATGAGGGTGACTCAGTTTGTCTTTACCCATGGCACAGTACTGACACCCTTCTAACTGGGGTTACAGGTTAGATCCTAATCTATTTAGAGAGGGGCATGTTGATTAGATGATTACCTCCCAAGTCTCAGTTTTAGTCTTCTAAATAAAACTCAATTTAGTTCTATAGAAATCAAGACTATCAGACACAGTCACTCAGTTCAGTATGGAATTCAGAATAGTTCCACAAAATTAGGACTGTTAGATATAGTCATTTAGTTAACAATAATACAGTATCAGTGAACTCAGATATTGGTAAAATAATGATTCATAACTCAGTATCCAGTGTTATCATGACCTCATTTATAGTTTATGTATTCATGAATGTACTCTCATTCAGCAATGTTCATGTTATTCAGTCAGCTATTGTTCATGTATATGAACCGATGCATATTAGCCTACCTCACTTAGCATACTAGTACATTTAAAGTACTGACACATACCTTTATTTTGCTCTATAATGTCTTATATTAAAGGTTCAGACGCACAGGCTCATGATCATACTTAGCAGACTGATTCATCAGCAGCAGACGAGTGGTGAGTCCTTATTGTTTGAGGGAAGATTTATTCCAGTATTTCAGTACTTAGTTTATTTTAGTAGTCGGAGTTAGTAGGGGATTTGTTCCATCAACTCCTGGTTCAACAGTAGAAGCTTTTTTAGGCATAGAGTATTTTTCAGACAAATGTTTAGTGTACAGTATTGATTTCAGTATTCAGTAATTGATTTCCAGTTTTGAACCTTATGGCTATTTCCACCTAAATTCTATATTTTTTAGTATTTTTATTCAGTTATTGCAGCAGGTACCAGTTATGGGTTAGCTTGTGATCCTTCAGGATTATAATCACCGTGTAGCGTCAGAGGTACAGACTCAGGGTGTTAAAAACTTAGTATAATAGCCTAAGGTTAAATAGAGTCCTAGGAAGTCTGAAAGCCACATCTAGTAAAGTCTTGCGCATGGGTGTGTAGCGCGCCATACTTATGGACAGGAGGCTATTAGATATTTTAGGAAAAGTTTCCCTTTTATCAGTATTCATGTCGTGGGAGTGAGCATAAGCTCAAGTTAAACTCTCAATTTAATCTATTCTCTCCTTTTTCTTTACAGAACATTTCTCCAAAAAATACTAACAAAAGAAGAACCGAAAATCAGTCAGCACCTTAGCCCATTCAGGCAAATGCCCTGGACAAACATGTCTCCCACACGGAATTCAGAGAAACTTTTACCACTCTAGCTCATTTTGTGGTAGCCCAAAATCAACGCTTAGCTATTATTTCGGCCAACCCTATGGCCAATACTGCTGTATCCAGGATTTGGGACTTCACCCGAATAAACCCTCTATCTTTTACTGGATCTAAGTTAGATGAGGACCTTTGCGAATTTCTTGACCAGGTTCAGAAAGTTATAGATATTATGAGGGTGACTACTATTAAGAGTGCTGATGTAGCTGCATATCAATTATAGGATATGGCTCACTCATGGTTTAAATAGTAGAAAACAAAAAAGGTTGCAGATATAGGGCCCATAGAGTGGGAGGAGTTTTCCACCGTTTTCTGGATAGGTTCTTCCCGTTGGAGTTGAGAGAAGCAAAGATTCTATAATTTATTAACCTAAAACAGGGAAACATGATAGTGAAAGAGTATTCTCTCAAGTTTACTCAATTAACTAGATACACTCCTTATGTGGTGGCAGATAGAAAGTCCAGAATAAGTAAGTTTGTTTCTGAGGATTCTAGCAGTATGGTCAAGGAGTGTAGGATAGCAATGTTGATTAAGAAGATGGACATATATAGGCTCATAGACCACGCTCAACAGATAGAAGAGGCTAAGAATAGGGATAAGGAGAGGGAGAGCAAGAGAGTGAGAACAAGTAGCTTCAACTTCACTCAGCCTAAGCCAGAAGTTGGGAATCATTCTTAGTTCCACCCGAAATCCTCAGCCAATGCTCCAGTGCAAAAATTTAAAGAAGGTAACAGAGCCAGGGTACCAGGCCCTAAGCCTTAAGGTAGTTTTAGCAGTGCCCAAACTAATCCCCTTTGTTAGAAATATGGCAGAAACCACCAGGGTATCTGCAAAGCTGGTAGTGATGTGTATTTTGGGTGTGGCAAGCCAAGTCATAGAGTCATATATTATCCCCAGTCTGATTCCTAAGTTCAGTATAACCATCCCTCAGCTCAGTCCGGTTGCTTGAATCAGTAGGGTACCACTTCCAGTGATACCAGTGGGCAACGCCTAAATAGAATCTATGCTCTTCAGTCCCGACAAGATTAGAAAACTCCTGATGTAGTCACTAGTATGTTACAAGTTTATAATTTACATATTTATGCTTTGCTAGATCCAGGAGCTTATTTATCCTTTGTAACTCTATATATAGTTGTTGACTTTGGAGTCAGTCCCAAAATCCTAGCAGAGCCTTTCTCAGTATCTACCCCAGTGGGTAACTCCATCATAGCCTGGTAGGTATATAGGAACTATCTGATTATGATATCTCAAAAAGTCACTTCAACAGACTTAGTCAAATTAGAGATGACCAATTTTGATGTCATTCTCGGCATGGATTGGCTTCATTCCTGCTATATCTCAGTTTACTATAGAAATAGAATTATCTAGTTTCAATTTCTAAATGAGCCCATCCTAGAGTGGAGGGGTAGTACTCCAGCACTTAGGGGTCAGCTTGTTTCCTACCTTAGGGCAAGGAAAATAATATCTAAGGGATGTGTCTACTATCTCGTTCAAGTCAAAGACTCTAGATCAGAAACCACTAATCTTGAGTCAGTATCAGTAGCATGTGAATTCCTAAATGTGTTTCCCGAAGATCTTCCCAGAGTTCCTCCCAAAAGGGAAATTGACTTCAGAATAGACCTTTTTCTAGACACTTAGCCCATATCTATTCCGCCATATAGAATGGCTCTAGTAGAACTCAAGAAATTAAAACAACAGTTGAAAGATCTCCTAGATAAGGGATTTATAGGACTCAGTGTGTACCCGTGGGGTACACCAATTCTATTCGTGCATAATAAAGATGGTTCTCTCAGAATATGTTCAAGCAGTACTTGGACCTATTCGTCATAGTCTTTATAGATGATATCCTTGTTTACTCCTACAGCGAGCATAATCATGCAGACCACCTTAGAATAGTATTACAGACTCTCAAAAACCATCAGCTATTCACCAAGTTCAGTATCCTTCCTCTTCCATATCATTTTCGATGATGGCATTAGAGTTGATCCCCAAAAGACTGAAGCAGCGAGAAACTATCGAAGACCCATCTCTCCATCCGATATCCAGAGTTTCTTGGTTTTGGATAGCTATTACCAATAGTTTGTTGAGGGATTTTTATGTATTGCATCCCCTATGTCCAGATTGACTTAAAAAAAGGTCAAATTTCAGTGGTTAGATTCTTGTGAGTAGAGCTTTCAGGAGTTGAAGACTCAACTCACCTCATCCCCAGTTCTTACCTTGACAAATGGTTCAAACGAATTTGGTGTGTAATGTTATACATCCACATTAGGTTTGAGTTGTGTCCTCATGTAGAGAGGTAAGGTTGTAGCCTATGCCTCTAGACAGCTTAAGCCCCATGAAAAGAACTATCCAACTCATGATCTTGAGTTAGCAGCAGTAGTATTTGCCTTAATGATTTGGAGGCACTATTTATATGGAGTGCACGTTGATATGTTCACTGACCATAAGAGGCTGCAGTATATATTCTCTCAGAAAGACCTAAACCTCCATCAGAGAAGGTGGTTGGAGTTATTGAAAAACTATGACATGAGCATTCTATATCATCCAGGTAAAGCCAATGTAGTGGCTAATGCTCTTAGTAGGACTTTTATGGGTAGTGTTACTCATATAGAGGATAGTAAGAAGAAGTTAGCTCAGCAATTTCATCATCTTGCTTGACTAGGTGTTCACTTATTCGATTCAGTAGAAGGTATTATATGGTTGCAGAGTAGTTTAAAATCATCCCTAGTTTTTGAGGTGAAGGAAAGGCAGGATAGGGATCCCAGTCTAGCTAAGTTGAAAGAATCAATCAGAGATAAAAAAAATAGAGATTTTCTCCCAAGGGGGAGATGGTGTATTGCATTGTTAGGGTTAGATATGTATGCCAGGTATAGATGATCTAGGATAGCGGATTCTTACAGAAGTGCATGGTGTGCATTACTCTATTCATCAAAGGGCCACTAAGATGTACCGTGATTTATGGGAGATCTATTGGTGGAGTGGGATGAAGAGAGACATTATCAAGTTTGTAGGCAAGTGCTCAACATGTCAGCAGGTTAAAATTAAGCATCAGAAACCCAGTAGGTCTATACAGAAGTTCAGTATTCCCACTTAGAAGTGGGAGGAGGTGAACATGGATTTTGTAATGTGTTTGGCTCGTACTCGGCATCAGCATAATTTAGTTTGGGTCATTGTAGATAGGATGACCAAATCATCTTATTTCTTAATAGTCTATACCTCTTATTCAGCCGAGGACTATGCCAAGATCTATGTTAGAGAGTTGGTCAGATTATACGGAGTTCCATTGTCCATTATCTCAGATAGAGGTACGCAGTTTACCTCTCATTTCTGGAAAGCCTTCCAAAAGAGTCTTGGTACCCAAGTCCGCATTAGTATATCTTTCCACCCTCAGATAGATGGTCAAGCAGAAAGGACCATTTAGACTTTAGAGGATATACTGTCAGTGTGTGCGATAAACTTTAAGGGTAGTTGGGATGACCACTTGCCTTTGATTGAGTTTGCATATAACAACATCTATCATTCCAGTAATCAAATGACTCCGTTTGAGGTGCTTTATGGAAGGAGATGTAGGTCTCCCATTGGTTGGTTTGAGATAGGTGAGGCCGCAGTGGTAGGTCCTGACTTAGTATTCAATACCTTGGAAAAGGTTTAGCTGATCAAAGAAAGGCTTAAGATAGCTCAGAACCGATATAAATCATACGCAGATGCGCAGAGAAAGGATCTCGAGTTTGAGGTTGGTGATTATGTGTATTTGAAAATCTCTTATGAAAGGAGTGAAGAGTTTTGGCAAGAAGGGGAAGCTCAGTCCCCGATATGTCAGTCTTTACAAAATTCTAAACCATTTCAGAAAGGTAGCTTATGAGCTTGAGTTGCCTTCAGACTTAGCTTCAATCCATCCAGTGTTCCATGTCTCGTTACTACAGAAATGCATAGGTGACCCAGCAGTTGTAGTCCCTATAGAGGGTTTAGACATTCATAACAGTCTCTCTTTTGAGGAGATTCCAGTTGAAATCCTTGATTATCAGATTTGTAGACTGAGGAACAAAGAGGTCCCTCTAGTCAAAGTTCTTTAGCGGAATCATTCCGTTGAGGGAGCTACTTAGGAAGCAGAAGTAGATATACGGACCAAGTATCCTTACCTCTTCTCCGCCAACTCAGACTTAGCCCAAGGTAACAGTTTTTTCTTGAACTTACTTAATTCCATGTTCAGATTTTCCTTTACAAACTTGGTACCAGTTACTATTGTATATTCAGTTGTGACTTCATGCATCAAATATACCTGTTCAGCATGAGAAACTCAGCTTATTAGCAATTCCAGTCATGCATTCATGAATCATGTTCAGCTTTGTACTCATGCATCAGATATGCACGTTCAGTATAAAATTTCAGTATATCAATAATGTCAGTTATTAAATCATGTTGCAATTATGCATATCCAGTATCTAAATTTAACCTATCAGTATTTCCCAGCTTAGTCAGTCTCATTCGAGGAGGAATGTTCCCATGGGGGAGATATTGTAAGACCCCGCAAAATCCTAAGCTTAGATCTGTCCTTGAAAGCTTATTAAGGGTCCCAGACTTAGAATATTTTAGCTAAGTATTCAGACATAGTGTTCTTTTAGCCTTCATAGGTTGGCGACTCTATTTCACGATCCTTGTGACCTTAAAATGATGATTTTTTGGTTGAATCATGAATAAGAATATCAGCAGGTATTCTCTAACAAGTTTTGGATTTTTCAGACTTTGTTTGAAACACATTTGAAAGCTTAAACTAGTGGATCGATGTGATCTCGATACACCACGTGGCCCATCATGTCAATGAGTATTTTACCCAACTTCCAGTGCAGATTTTAGTGAAATGATGCAGACTTGACACGGCACGTCGGTCTGCACATTGGTAAATTAGTTTTTAGTCAATAAAAATCTATGTCCTCAAGGGTAATTGGTGTTTTTCCAACCTCATGTCAGCCCCCAAAACACGAGATTAAGCCCCTTTAGAGGCAAAATCCATTCATATTTCTCAAAATTTCTCAAGAAGCAAACCCTAGGATCTCCAATTCAAGATTCAGCCTTGAAGAACAGTCTATTATTCTTCGCAAATTTGAATACCAAGGTATGTCAAGTGCTCATCTAAGGGTCCCTTCCACCCTTAGAGTCCAAGAAACTCTTTTAAACTTTAAGTAAATTGACTTTATGACTTCCATGATTTGGATTCAAGTGTATTCATGATTATAATGTTGATTGGGTTTCTATACCATGATAAGTGCAAGATTTATGTAAAAACAATTATTTTGTAGGTAGTATCATGTGAATTTATGTTAAGGCCTTGAAATTGTGATGCTCATGTGTTGTTTAGTACTATGTGCATATACAATGCCTTCCAAGTTTTTGATGAGTTGTTTATGTGAATTAAATAGTGGGATTATATCATGTTAGCATGTATAATAGTTCATGCCATTCAAGTGTTTGATAAAATGCCTCTAAAGATGCATTATGAACAAGTGTACATTTCTATGCTATGCAAGGTAATGTGATGCTTTACTTTTATGCTATTGAGTCTTGGGGGTATTTAATACCCAAAATTTTAGTTGATTACCTAGAGCTAGTGTCAGTTACAGAATAATCTCATTCATGTCATGATCAGTAGTAATCTCAGTCAGTTACAAAACTTAGGAAAAATTCAGTAAACTCAGTATCATTCCACTCCAATTCAGTATTTAGATCACACCTTAGTAAATTCAATCAGTTAATAGAATTCAATAGTATTCCGTCAGTCAACGAAACTCAGTGAACTTAGTTCAGTTCAGTTAGATAGTATAATCAGTAACAGTTCAGTCAAGCCTAGTATGAACTAAGAATCAGTTCCTTGTCTATTCAATTGGGAGTAAGATTCAGCTTTGAGTGAACCCAAGTATGGGGACTCACCTGGCAGTAGAGGGTGTGATCCTTAGAAGCAGGTTATGTGTTCCAGAACTATATAGCCAGTGTAGGTTGAGATATCAACCTACCAGTTGAGGGTTGATGAGGTGTCCTACCTATCAGTTGAGGGTACCACTGTTCTCATTTAGAGAACCTGCCAGATGAGGGTGACTCAGCTTGTGTTTACCCATTTCACAGTAATGACACCCTTCCAACTAGGGTTATAGATTAAACCCCACTCCATTTAGAGAGGGGCATGTCAGTTAGATGATTACCTCCCATAGTCTTAGTTTTAGTCTTCAAAATGAAACTCAGTTCAATTCAACAGAAATTAGGACTATCAGATACAGTTACTTAGTTCAGTATGGAACTTAGAATATTTCCACAGAATTAGGCCTTTCAAATACAGTCACTCAATAAACAGTAATACAATATTAGTGAACTCAGATATCAGTAAACCAGTTATTCAGAACTCAGTATCCAGAGTTATCATGACCTCATTTAAAGTTTACGTATTCATGTATGTACTTTCATTGGGTTATGTTCATGTTATTCAGACAGCTATTGTTCATGCAAATGAACCCACGCATGTCATCCTACCTCACTTAGCATACCAGTACATTCAAATTACTGACGCATACTTTTCTTTTGTGCTATGATGTCTTATATCATGGTTCAGATACACGGGTTCCTGATCATACTTAGCAGCCCGATCCATCAGTAGCAGACTAGTGGTGAGTCCTCATTATTCGAGGGCAAATTTATTATTTCATTATTTCAGTACTCAATTTATTTTAGTAGTCAGAGTTAGTTGGGGACTTGTCCATCAACTCCCGGTTCAGATAGTAGAGGCTTTTTTAGACATAGAGTATTTTTCACACAGATGCTCAGTTTACAATATTGATTTCAGTATTCAGTAATTGATTTTAAGTTTTGAATCTTATGGCTATTTCTAACTAAATTTTGCATTTTTTAGTATTGTTATTTAGTTATTGCACCAGGTACCATTCATGGGTTAGCTTGTGATCCTTCCGGATTATATGTAGCGTCCGGCGTACAGACTCGGGGAATTATATTATCATTTTTGCGTGCATTAGCTCAGCGAGGAGGCATATTCAACTGTCACATAAAAGCATGAGTTAAAAGCAGGTAGAGACACTGTAAGCATGATAGATCATAAAAGAAGAGGATGATTTCCTAAAACATCTCATAGCTTTTGCTCATAAATGTAGCACGCTTCACACCCTATGATCAAGACTATGTAACACGGCTTATCTTACTCCCTGGGAATTTTATAACCTTAGGCTCTGATATCAAGTTTGTAACGCCCCAAAAATGAGTTTCGAGATGTCACACAGTGCTTAAGACTACGAATTGCCTCAAGCTAACCCTATAAGCCTTCTACTAAATCTAAACCTCATAATAGAGAAATATAAACATATAATCAAAGATGAAATGCTAAATTCTATCTGAGATAAATTGGAATTAACTAAACATAATGCATGAAAAAACTTGACTTAAATTTTTGGACAATCAACACTAGAAATCTGAATTATAACTAGCAATCTGACAAGCCTCTACTAGTAACAATTAGAGAGTCACTGGGACAAACCCCCAACTGACTCAAACTGACTAAAAATACTAAAATCAAATACTTTAATAAACTAGAGAACTGAATAACTGGGTTCTCAGACTATAAGGACTATCCAACTGTTAGGATATAGATGGAGATGCCTGAAATCACTCATAATGTAGCACATAGAAATATATATGGATCATTCTAGAATGTTCTGAGCATGTGGGGGTGAATGCATAAGTAAAACAATAGCTCAATGCTTATATGAACTTGTAAAAAAATGCATTCTAAGTGTAGATGACTCACATAGGCTTGAATAACTGAAAACTGAAAATCATAAATCATAAGTAATAAATAAAGCATATTGTATAAATCTTGTGAGTCATAACGCTTAGTTCTTTAAGCTGTACTTGTATTCTATCTTTAAATTATGTGGTCTAAGCGTAGAAAGGACTAAATTTTAAATCTATAAATTGAAAGCTAAAATCTCATAACTAACATCTTATGTGAAATAATATCTAAAACGGATTATGAGCCTTACTCTTAGTTTCTAAAAGCTTTTCTTTTAGGATTACTCTTTTCTGTAGGCTTTAGGGAGTTTACTTTGAAAACTTTTCTGGAAGGAAGGTTCTTCTAACCAACATAAAACATGTGAGCTATTATGGAGTCCAACGTCTAGTTTCTCTAAGGGAAAAAACTCACGTTGGGGAGAGATGTCATACTCTTGCCAGGGAGTATAACCTGAGCTAAGTGATCACAATCTTTATCTGACATCTATATAAATGGGAAATAATATGAAGTTGTGCCTACATTGCCTCATAGTTCTGGAGAAGTAGGATGTGCTACATCCACACTTCTTGCTCAGTGCTAAATACTACTTCCTTTAAATCTGTATGCTCATTCTTATAGGAAATCCTCTTTAAAAACTAGTATAAAGGTTTATAATGACAACCAATTATGTATTTGTCTATTTTAAACTGTAATCAAAACTAATCTATAGTCAAAAACTGAAATCAATACTGTAAAGTGGATTCCATATCTTAGTTGAGGATCAAAAGATCAAATCTTGATTCAAAAGTTGACTGTAAACAAATCATAGGATGCTAAAAAGCATAATCATACTTGGAATATCAATATTCAAAATAGGTCTTAAGAACCCATGCTTCAAATTATCACAAATCATGCTCAATAGATAAAATCATTAAGTTCTTGTACAATTCTAGTCAAAATAATGGAACTCAACCTTCAATATATCTAAAACCACTTCACATGCATAAATGTGCAAAATAGGCATGCAATTCATCATCTATAATGCTTGTAATATCATAATCTTCAAATAGTGCTAATTGGGTGTGTAAATTCATGTGACTTCATGTAAAATCATGTAAATTCAACTTTAAAACTAGTTTTGGGCACAAGGATGAAAGGATTATCCTTATTCATAACCCCACATACCTTATTTGATTGAATTAATGAAGAAACTTGACTTTGAATTCCTATTGATGCTCTTGAAGATTGTTTCTTGAAGTTCTTGAATTGAGAACCTTGAATTTTAAATTATCTTGGAAAAGAAATGGTGAAATTTGAGGTTTATTGGAGTTTGATATTGAATCCTAGGGTTTTCTTGGAGAGCAATTTAATGGATAAGGGGTATAAGATGCTTAGAATAGGTTTAATCTTTTGTTTTACATGATTTGGGTGCTTGGAAAAAGACGAAGTTGCCCTTTGGAAGCTTAAGTTCAGAATTGAAGTGTAGTTTAAGGCCTCACCGTGATGCAGTTAATGGTTCATCGCGATACCCACCGTGACGCAGTGGAATTACGGCGACTCACTATTTTTTGACAAATGCAAATTTGGGAATCACTGCGATGCGGAGATCCCCTCTTCACAAAATCCACAGCGATGCAGTGCAATTGCAGTGGCTCTCTGGAAACTAACCTTTGCTGATTTGACCTCCACTGCGGTGGCCTCCTCGCTGCTATGCTCACCACGATATGGCCTAATCGTGGTGAGATATTGTGTTTTCAATCCGAATAGGATCCAAACGTAGTTCAAAAAATCCAAAACTTACCCGATACATACTACTTACACTCCTAAATGTAAATCAACTCAAAAATTATCAAATCAGAGCCCAAAAGGTCAACTTAAAAATTCTCAAAGATTAAAGGGAGTCGAAAATGACTAAATCCCTCAACTCTTAACTTTATTTTCAGGTTCTAAGTGCTATTGGCACATTACTAAGGGTTGGCTCTGATACAAAGTTTTGTCACAACCTGAGGATACCCCCTAGTCGCGATAACGGTGCTTATGGTCACAAGTGACCACAAGCTAACCAATGAGCTAGTACCTGCTATGAGCACTAAGTAAAAACTAATAATAAAAGAACATGTGCAAAAATTAACTAAAAATGCCATAAGATTTTAGATACTGTAAATAACACTGATTCATAAATCTAAACGTCTAAAAACATACTGAAAGTACTGAAAAAACAACTTATAAACTAACTAATTGTCTGAATGTATGAAAGCCTCTAAAACTCACTGACTGTGGAACTGATGGAACAAATCCTCAACTAACTCCGACTGACTAAATAACTGAACTGGTGTTATAACTAAATATAATACAAACCAATCCTCGAAGGATGAGGACTCACCACTCCTGCTACTACTGATAAGCTGATCTGCCTAAGCGCGGTCAGGAAATTAAGCATCTGAACCTATGATACTCTCTCCATTTTAAAAAGAATGACTTACTTTGATTTGGCACAAAATTTATGAAAATAAAAAAGACTTTTGAATCTTGTGGCCTTAAACTAAAGTTGTATCAAATGTACCAAAATACCCTTTAATCTTGTGGTCCTAAACATGTCATGTGGAAAGTTATAATTAAAATATTATCAAAATAGGAAAGAGGTCATTCTTTTTTAAATGAACTAAAAGGGAAAGCAGGACATTCTTTCTGAAACAGAGGGATTATTAAACATCATAGTGTAAGAAACAAGTAAGCGATCAGTACTTTGAATGTATTGGTATATGAGATGAGGTTAGGCTAAAATGCATAGATTTATGTGCATAAAGTAAAGACTGGATGAAATAGCATGAGATAACTAAATAAAATGAGTGAAAGCTATAAAATCTAGGAATGCATGACTAAGCATAAAACATGTTCTCATATAGCCTGTAAAACTGAAATACTGAAATTTGATAATTGAATAACTGATATCTGTATGCTATGGTTAAGCAAACCTAAACTGAATTATACTAAATACTAAACTGAGACTGTAGGAGGTATCGTCTAACTGACTTACCCCATTCTAAGTTGATTGGGGTCCAACTTGTGACCCTAGTTGGAAGGGTGTAGTACCATGCCATGGGTACTAACAATGGTTGTGTGGATCCACTAAGCTACTGAAGAACAAAGGTATCAAGTTTAAACTTATGGGTGATCCCTAGGCGAAGTCAAGCCTAAATTGATGGGTGACCCCTAGGAGGTACTAAAATCTAAACTAACGGGTGACTCCTCATAACCCATGCTGGTTATGTGGTTCTGGAATACAAGGACTGCTATTAATAACTTTGCCCAATTGATGTGGAAGTCTCCATCCTACATTCACTCAGTGCTAAATCCTACTCCCAACTAAAACAGAATGATTACTAAACTAAACTGAGCTTATCTGAGACAACAACTGAGCAATGATACTAACTGAATGACAAGGCTCATGGTTTATCTGAAACCATTTTGAAGATTCTGAAAACTAGGTAACAGCTAAGTTACGAGTTTTCATAACCCCAAGCACTGAATGAAATTAATAATAAAGGCATGTAAAAGCTTTAGAACCATAATGGGGAAATCATTCTACAAAATCATTCTCTTTGGCATTTCATCAAACACTTGAAATTCATAAACTTGATCTTGGGAATAATTAAAACATGTACTACTAACATAATTGCTAAACTAAAATCATGGTTTAAGGATGCAACATGCCAAAATTACCATTAAAACGTGTCACGTACAAATTCCAATGAAAAAACATGGTAAACATGATTTCAAATCAAAGTTCATAATAGCTCCATGTAGATAATTCATAATAACATGTAAAAATCAAACTTTAAACTTGAAAATGAATTCTTGGACTCCATGGGTGATAAAGGGCCCATGGATAAAGATCACACATACCTTTAATACTTAAATCTTGAAAAAGAACAACTTTCTTGAAAGTTCTTGAATAGTGAAGCTTGAATTCTTGAGCTTTCAAGAAGAGAGGAAATTGATTTTGATGAACTTGGGAGAGGGTTAGGGTTTCTTTGAGAGGAGATTGGAGAATATGGGAAAATAATACCCTAACTGAAGCTTTAAATTGTGGATTTATGAATGTGGTTGAGGTAGGAAAAGTCCCAATTGTCCCTCAATCGTTTAAACCAAAAATTCATAACTGAAATGTGAATTAGAGGATCATCACAATGCAGTCTAATCATGGCGGATTATTGGTTCTGACAAAAATAATCATAACTTTTTTCTCGGGTATCGAATTAAGGTAAAATTCGTATCATTGGAAATGTAATTTAATTATCTACAATTTGGTGGGTCTTGAGATGAAAAATTCCTTATATTTCAGAAGTTATACAAGTTCAAAGTTGACCTTTGTAGAATCGAATATCAAACTTTGGATGAATCAAAGGCTCTTAGATCAACTTTATTCTAAGAGATTCCTCTGAACATTCTTCACCTCATAAGCACTTAAAACACTATAATAAAGATCATGGTACATGTATTCAATAATAAATCAATAACTGCAAGAAGACACCTTCACCACTATGTGATGGATGCCTCATCTCTATACCCACCGCGATGCGATGCAATCGGTGAGGTTCTAGAATGGAAATCCAAACGTGCCCCAATCCTATTCCAAAAAATCCAAAACTTCCTCGAGATATGATCCTTACACCCCTGAACATAAATTAACTCAAAAATCTATGTCTCGGGGTCATAAAGGCCGGTTTAAAAATTCTCAAAGTTAAGAGGCCAAAAATAAGAATAAGTCCCCAACACTTAGTGAAATTTTCAAGTCCTAAATCTCTTTTGCATGCACTATGAGCTTAACTAAGCTAAAAAAAAGTACGGGATATTACATTGAAAGTCTTTGGTTACTCTCAATTAGTGATCATACAGCTCTTAGGAATCTATGAAGTCATAAAGCCTGAGTTACGCCCATATCATATTATGCTCTGAAGTTGATGGGATAGCTTGGACAAGTAACCCTTCAACATATTCTAAGGAAAGAAAATAAGCAAGCTGATACCCTAGGTACTTTGGCCTCAACCCTAAATCTTTCAAATCAAACACGAGTTACTATCTGCTAAGAATAGATAGTACCATCGTTGAATGAGGATGAAGATGTAGAAAACAAGGTTGAGCACCTAGTCACTGTGTCTGAAAGTGTAAAGGAAGATTGGCAACAACCTGTCATTAACTACTTATGTTATAGGATGCTTCTAGAGGATCTAACGAAAATGACTGGCATCCATCGTCGTGTAACTCACTTCCTTTATTATAAAGACACGCTATATAGAAGATCATTTGAAGGAGTACTCTTAAAATATTTGGGAGAGTGAGAATCAGTTCAAGCTTTGCACTAGGGAATTTATGAATCTCATCTGTCTGGATCAAAGCTTTATTTTCACATTAAAAGGATGGGGAATTATTGGCCAATGATGGTAAAAGATTGCTTGGACTATGCTAGAAGGTGAAAATCTTGCCAATTCTATGTGAATTTCATACATCAACCTCCTAAAGTATTATATCCAACTATAGCATCTTGGTTATTCAATACTTAAGGATTGGATTTTGTTGGACCACTGCCAAAATCTTCTGGTGGACATTTGTACATCTTGGTCATAATAGATTACTTCTCAAAGAAGTTGTTGCTCTAGAAGAAGTGAAGAAAAGGAATGTTATGAAATTTATCTGAGTAAATATCATCTGCCTCTTTAGAATTCCTCAGTACTTAATAATGACATCAATCATTTGATAACAAGCTGAAGAACAAGAACTGTGATCTCTTTGGTTTCAAACAGTATAAATCTTCTATGTACCATGCTGCCGTCAATGGTCTAGCCAAAGCATTCGATAAAATTATATGCAACGTATTAAAGAAAATCTTCTCCAAATCCAAATTAGACTGACATAAATGAATGGAAGAAGCTTTGTGGGAATATAGGACAACTTACTACACACCGACGCAAGCAAGCAGTCCTGTCACTTGAGAGTCAAATGCCCTCTTTTAAGACTAGCTATTCAAGAAGGGCTCATCAAAGAAGAAAACACTAAGTTGTGTCTTGCAGAGTTAGAAGCTCTCAATGAGAAGAGTCTTGATACTTAATAGAATCTTAAATGTTAACAAGCCTGTCTTTCTTGTTCTTTTAACAAAAGAGTTCGCTTAAGGTTCTTTCAAGTCAGAGACCAAGTCCTTACAGTAAAAGGGCCCATTATTACTTCTCGTAAGTCTGAGGGGACAATTTACCTCAAAGTGGGATGAACCATATGTCGTATAAGAGACATACTTAAATGTTGCTTACAAGATTGTTGATATAGATGGGGTAAAAATTATTCCTATCAATGCCAAGTTTATGAAAAAGTACTATCCTTGAAGAAAGATATCACTCCTTAAGCCACGAGTATAAAATGCATGTCCACTCCTGCCCCGCAGGAGTATAAAATGTGTATAGCTTAAAAAAAGGTCTGCTAGATTGAAAACATCAAAAGGGGTGACCTAGGAAAAGTTAGGACACACACAAAAATATTATATATATATATATATATAAACACTCACCCAGATCTACATTGTGACTTGATCCTCTTTACTAAGGTACGTGGGCGCTTGAAATTTTATTCTAAGTTTAGTTGCATGAGTATCAAAAAATACATGTCCCCGCTAACATAAAAAGTCAGTCTTCAAGAAACTTTTTATTTCATCAATCTTAAAACTTACACCAAGTATGGGTGGCTCGATGGGGGAAAACCCCTATAAAATATGAGCTTCTTTGATATAAGTTGAAGTCTTCAAATTCACTAAGTCTTCAAGTTGAAGTCTTTAAATCTGCCATATCAAAGCCTTAAAAGTTTGATACTTGAAGTCCTCAAATGATCTATGTCTATAAGTTGAAGCCTTCGAATTCGCTAAGTCTTCATGTCGGAGCTTTCAAATTCACCATATTAAAGCTTGTAACTTCACAGTGTCTATAAGTCGAAGTCTTCAGATGTTCTCTGTCCATTAGTTGAAGTTTTTACGTTGAAGTTTTCAAAATCCTTCAAAGTATAAAAGTTGGAGTCGTCAGATGTTCTGCGTCTATAAGTTGAAGTATTTAAATCCTTAAATCCTTCTTGAGTTTACCTTTCTTAGGGCGGGGAGGAGTAGTCATTCCTGTGTTCCGTAAGATTACCCTTAGAATTACCTTTCTTAGGGCGGGCACGAGTAGATATCCCTTTGTGCCATAAAATTACCCTTAGAATTACCTTTTTTAGGGAAGGGACGAGTAGCCATCCTTGTATACATCCCTGAGCACCGTAAGATTACCCTTAAAATTACCTTAGGATGGAGATGAATAGTCATCCATTTGAACCATAAGATTATCGCCTTTGCATAGAAGGCATTATCGTGAGCAAGATCTTGTCATTCACCTACAAGAATAAAAAGGGATAAACAACACAAATAAAAACACAAATAGAAGAGAGATTGTTACCTGTCAGGACGTTTCCAACTCAAAATCTATATATCACTAACTTGGATTGAGACAAGATGTTTTTGTGTGAATGAATCTCTCGAAATCTAGTTTGCAGCAATCAAAACACCCTTTGATGGTGATGGTCCTACATCAAGACATAAATTATTGGGTAAGGCGATGCAAATTTGAAATTCTCTACCGGAAAGAATATAGGATCGTCTTCAAGAATTTATATAGAACGATTCAAGATATTTTAAACTCCAAATATTGTATATGATATATCTTTATGTTTGTAGTATCTATAGGATCAAGCCGATCATGATTTCGATAATCCCACATTGAGATATAATTTTTTTATTTCATCGCACAAATCTAAAATTGTTGGTGTATCAAAATCCAATGTTGATTTTGGAATAACATATGAAAGTACCTAGAAGGTATTAAATTATAGATTCAGGATATGTTATTGATTTTTGTATCTAGTTTCACAAGAATTAGCGGATTGTGATTTCGTCATTCCTACTTCAAGCTATGAAAGTTTTAGTAAAGACGTACAGATCTGAAATTTTCGGCATGATAAAAGTAAAGGATGATTTAAAAAAATTATCTAGAATGACATTGAACGATTTTAAGGCTGAATTTCAGATATATTGCAGAACTCGAAGTCTAGTTTCTGAAATATTAAACCTTCATAATTTTGACATTCCTACAATTTGATGTGAATTTTCAACCACCAACATGTTGGGCTGAAAAAAAGTGACAAAAATAAAAAAAAGAAGAAAATAATTACCTATGATTATGCTCCCTTGATGTGGACTCACTATGCTTTAATTGATGGAAAAATAATTGAAAACATGACCCTATTGATAGAGAGGTAATGAGGGTGGTACACTCCTGAATTGAGGTTACTTTGGTGTTACAATTCTAGAAGAAAAAGGTGACTGGTCCCTAGTTCAATTAGAAGAAGTCCAACAGCGGCAATTATTAAGAAGTTTAAATCAATGTGGGATTGCAATAATTGAACTCCTAAAAGGAGTGGATTTGCTAAGTCCATATTGTAGTAGGATTCACTTGGACGCACGAATTTCCTCCGATCAAATGGACACAATCTTTTAAGAATTTGCATAGTAATTTTAATGACAATTTTTATTATTATTATATGACACTCAATATTAATAGCATTGGGTAATGTGTCTAATTTATGGGTCATTCGATTACACATATGAATTATTATTGAGCTCAATTAAATCATCAATTTGATACTCTATGTCTAGTCTCTGAAGATCTAAATACTCCGAAAAGTCTTTAACTGAGGACATTTGTGATCACATGAATTTTAAATATATTATCCCAAATAAATATTGTGGATCAATATGATTGAATTAATTATTCAAATCCAAATAAATATGGATTTGATTAAAGTTCAATTTCTATTGGACTAATTCATTGATTTGGGCTACAAATGATGAGCTTGCTTTGCTACGCCGAAGATGTTATCTTATTCTAGAGGCCCAATTAAGCGCCACATGTCAAATGATGTGGCATGCCAAGTCAAGTAAAGAAATCAATAAGACTATGCCACATGTCAAAATGATGCAGCAGGCCTAGTGAAATCGAAAGCCCATAAAATGTGTTATGTCACCTAAATCTAATTGGTCAAAAGAAGCACATCTTCACGATGACTCTCGTCTTCCTACAACTATAGATAGGGGTCTCATAATTCAGAAAAGGACCAACAATTCTGATAAGAAGCAAGAGAGAGCTTGTGGATCAAACATAGCAATTTCTCTACAAATTCAAGCATTTAAGGCAAGTTTATCATTATTCAAGATCAAGAAAACAAAATTCAAGAACAAGATCGACGGCCCTTGAATTCAAGTACAAATTGAGATCAAGTTCATCAAACCGCAAATCAAAATTCAAGATCAAGAACACAAGATTCAAGAATAAGCTCAAAAGCACTTAAATTCAAATACAAGTCGAGATCAAATTCATCAAATTCACAAATCAAGTTCGAGTTCAAGATCAAGCTCAAAACCCTTGAATTTATATTTGAAAAGGTGAATCAGAGGATTCATAGAGATTGTAACACTCACATATTAAAATCAATAAAATGATTATTGTAATATTTTTCTTGTCTCGATTATTATTTTTCTCGATCTGAAATTTTATTGTCCAACTGTCATACTAATTAATCTTTTGCCTATAATTAATTTTTAATAATTTCCTACTCCCTTCATATCGACCACCAAGAAATTATCGATGATTTTTGATAATGAAATTAATGTTGTTGACTAATGTAATAAAAAAACTGAATATACATATCAAAAAATTTTACTAACATATGCATCTTTAATTAAGAGAGGTCAAATTTAAACCTTTAAGCATACAAATACATGATCACATATTATATAAAGTTTACTTTGCATTTAATGATACAAAAATCTCAACATGCTTCGTACTATAACATCAAAATACAATAAATTATACACATAAATTTGAGCAACTCCGTAATAATATATTGTGATCAATCCCATATAATAAAACTAAATTAT
Source organism: Capsicum annuum (assembly GCF_002878395.1). Taxonomy (NCBI): domain Eukaryota; kingdom Viridiplantae; phylum Streptophyta; class Magnoliopsida; order Solanales; family Solanaceae; genus Capsicum; species Capsicum annuum. The sequence continues at coordinate 168,651,737 of NC_061111.1, read as the reverse complement.
ACCAAGGAAGATTGAGGTTACCTATTGTGCAAATAAATTCTCAATAGAGCACAATAACCAATTTTCAAAAAACACAAACTCAAAACTGCAGACAAAAACCTCAAAGTAGTTTTCTTGTTATTCATCCGTCGTGTTTATGTGCATTGTATTGGGTCAGGATTGTATTGTTGCTGGGGTTGTATGGTTGCGGTATGGAAGGGACATGAGGGAGTATATATTAGTAAGGGCTGGATGGTGGTTTTTTTGTTATGATGGAGTAGTTATTCTAAGGGTTGTATTGTATGAGTTTTTTTGGTTGTGAGGGAGTAATTAGTTAGTATGGGTTGCTGGAGGTGGTTAGGTAGTCTTTTTTTTATTTTGTGTGGTGTTGTATGTCGTGTGGTGTATGGTTATATATAGGGGTGTAAGTTAAGCCCCGCGGGTGGGTGGGTGGGTGGGTGGGGGGGTAAGGTAAGTATTGGTTTAGGATTTTGGAGTTTAAGTGGGTTTTGAAATAGTTTAGGTTGTCCGTTTTTTGATAGTATTAGGAGTGGTGTTAGGCGGTTTAGAATTTGGTACGTGAGTTAGGAATAGGATTAGGATTAGTTAATTTTTTATATAAACACAATAGTAAAATATTCTAATTAACTAGCTAAAGATTAAAAAAAAATATATAGAGAAATTTAAATAGCTAGTTCAATAATAAAATACTAAAATTATTAGCTTATTTATTAGAATCCAAATTAGAAACAAAACATTTTTTTTATAGATTTTCTTTTTACTTTTGGACAAAACTTATTCTAAAATGACTAATTTTTATAATTTTCAAATATTTTTGAAAACGATATAAAAATTAAAATACCTAATTTAGATCCAAAAAAATATTTTAAACACTAAACTGATATATAACCTTAGATTCGGTCAAAAATCAGTTCACAATTTGAACCTGTCAGGCTTATGGGACAAATGGGGTTCTATTTTTCTTAATAATTATACAGCATGCAGTTTTTGCATGTATATTTAGATTTTCTGTTGACTCTCCTATCTGATTATTTACCATGTTTATGATATCAGCTTCTATTTCAGCTTTTAGTTGTTTTACATATTCGATACATTATTTCTTACTGATACCTCAATCTTGAGGGCACTAAATTCATGTCAAAAGGTCGTGACAGATTGGGAGACAAGCCTCCTTCATTGTATTTCTGAGTTCTGAAAAATTGGTCAGCTCCACTTCCTTTAGAGTTACCAGATTCAGAGGTTTGTTAGTAATTTGTTGTACATAGATGGTGGATAAGTTGAGGAAATGTCTTGGCCAAGTATATTTGAAATGATACGGTTGATTGACATATGTCACGATATTGAGAAGAGAAAAGGTTGCAAAACATATGAAAGAAAACATTATTTACACTAATCGGATAAAAATGAAGTTACTGATCAAAAAGTGTGAGAACTATTTGTATAAGATACATTGAAAAGTTAAATGAAAATATGGTCAAGTAAGCAGCGATTATACATCGAAAGAAGTTGTAATATTTCACCTCGAAAGAGCAAAATTGGTCCAAGTCTCGAGCTCTTAAGGAAGATCCAATGGATGGTTTCAGCTTCTACAAATCTGTTACAAAAACAACTTTGTATGCTACCCTACATTTAAGAGCGAATGATTCTTGGGTATCGAATTCTAAAGATTCACATCTATAAAAGCAATTGAGACTTCATGTTGAAAGACATCTGATTTTTTTCTGCTCAATACTCAGATTATATTTTACTAGCAAACAATATCAATACAATTATTAATTACTTTCTTGTAAGCTCTCGCGTTCATCAAGAAATCTACTTATCCCGAGTTATCTTCAACGAAGAATATATATTGAGGAGAAGAAAGGGATCAGTAATCATCATCTGAACATTTCCATAACTAACTAATAATGATCATATTTAACAAAAGTAGTTAATAGGATCACACTTAGTTGGACCAGTTCTAACAATGTAACTAACTAACCAACTCCTAATCCACTGACTAACCAACTGTATTAACTTTATACATACTCTTGTATACTCATGTAATTACAGAATAAAAAAGAACTAATATCTTGACTGCATTCTTCTCTTTTTTCTCACTTCTTCTTCTTCTCCTATTCTCATTTCCTATTAGTGCTATACTATAAATTACTCTGCATTATCAGAGTAGTTTGATTACTTTTGCCGTAAGTTCTTAGCCATTGTATGAACTTCATACTAGATTTCTAAATTTTATCAGAGCATTACAATCTACCAGTCAAAATTCCGCAACAATCACCTTGAGTGATTATTACTTTGTGTTTCTGATTCTTTAGTGATTAAATAATCAAGAACTATTTTGTTTCTTTCATCTCTTGAAAGTTCTGAGAGCCAAATTTGGTGGCTATTGTTCCTGCATTACAACAATGGCATCTGATGAAAGTACTGGTCCTGTGAATACTGCAGTTCATATTGATCCGAGTTCTGCAAGTGGCACCCAAGTGTTTGATCATAATCATCCTCTTTATCTACATAATACTGATGTAACTGGCATTTCTCTCATCTCTCTTCAGTTGACTGGAGTTGAAAACTATACTTTATGGAGCAAATATATGTGAATTGAACTTTTGGGAAGAAACAAACTGGGGTTTGTTGATGAAACTTGGAAGAGGGAATATTTTGGAGAGGAATTGTGGTATCAACGGGAAAGATGCAATGTAGTGGTACAATCTTGGTTAATGAATACAGCGTCTAGTAATCCACTTGGAGGTATGATTTATGTTGATACTGCACAAGAAGTGTGGAAAGATTTTAAGTCAAGATTTGATAAAATTAATGGTTCAAGAACATTCAAGCTCCACAAGTAAATCGCAACTTTAGTTCAAGGAACATCATCTGCTTCACTAAATTGAAAGAGCTATGGGTGGAATTGGAAGCAATTGTTCTTCCACCTAGTTGCAACTGTGCTAAGTCCAAGGATTTTCTTGTATATCTACAGAGACAGAATTTGTATCAGTTCTTAGTGGGATTAAATGATAACTATCTGCAGGCTATGAACCAGATTCTTGTCACGGTCAAAAAACAAGGGTCATGATGGCACTTGTCGCGGTGAACCTTGACAAGTAAGCTTATCACCCAAATTGATCACAAAGAGAAAAAGATAGAAATACCCCAAGGCAAGGCTTACAGAATTAAGCCGAACCATAACAATATCACAAATGCAGAAAAAAAAAAACTAGAATACCATACATTCCCAAAACATGGTGTGAATAGTGTTAGAACATATCTAATACAACTCGAATCCAAATGAAATACATAAGATGTCCAAAATACAAGAAAAACTTTGTCTTTGAAATAAAAGTAAATACATAGTCTATAGAGAAAGTTAGTAGAAGATATTCGAACGCCTGAAAATCACCCACTACCTTAAAGCTCAAACAATTGCCCGAATCAACTAAGTTGGGGCGCACTCGTACTAGGACCTGCACCAAAAGAGAGAGTAGGCATGAGTATGGTCCACTTATACTCAGTGGGTATCATAGGCCGACCGATCAAAGTAGATAATAAAACATACAAAATACACACAAAGAGGCACGCCACCTGCAATAAAAAACGATCCCACAACGGTAGCCCACACCGCTTACACTAATAGTTCTGCTATATACACATATAACAAAAATAGGTAGAGAAGAGAAGAAAAAGTATACACATACTCCAAGTAACAGATACGAAGGATAGAACAATAGACAGGTATCAAGTCACCATAGCAATGCAATCACAGAACAAGCACAACATGGGATGCAAATGAAGATGGTGATGATGATAATGATGGTGATGTATATGATGATAATGATAATGAGGGTGAAGCATGAGGTTGTAGCACAACCTCCATATACACCTACGGATCTAAAGCCACCCGACGTAGGACCCATGGAGGGTTTGCCAACTCGTATACTACACCGTACACACCTACGGAGCTAAAGCTACCCAATGTAGGACCCATAGGGGTTCTTCAACCTGTATACAAAAAACATCCATGACTTTTCTCTGGCATACCTTCGAACAAGGTTTATAAGATTCGATGTTTCAGTGTTTCCAAAATTTCCAGTATTTCCAATACTTCTAGTATTTCAAGTATTTCAAGTATTTCCAGTATTTCCTGTATTACTAGTGTTACCAGTGTTTCTGAGAGCACATACATAACATAAGACATAAATCAAGTAAACTTACAACAACAGATAAATATATATTTATATATATATATATATATATATATATAAAGCATACAACAAACAAGTGAAATTATGTGTGTGATGCCATGAGGACAATAATGTAATGTTCACAACCAACCGCAATGAGTATTTTCACAACCAACTAATATACCAATCACATGAGCCAATTATCCACTCATTATTTCCAATCATACATGAATTTCCACATGATTTATATTCCACTAGAGTGTGAATATCTCACATTTTACAATTGGTACCACAATAAGCTTTTCATCAAGCAAAAACACAATTATTCTCATATAGATAGGCTATCAATCATCACATAGGATCCCACACGGTCACACATAGCACATAGTACACCAAATCCACCAATCACATCACGTATAGGTCCTCACACGGGCATAACACAATAAGATACCCATTTTTATAATTAGTTCCCATACCCTTAACATGCATTTTATATCAAAATTAACTACCCATTACAGTCTGAAAGAGTTAAGCTATAACCTACCTCAAATGCTGAAACTTATCCGCTACACTTTGATCTTGAAGCTCTACTCCTCACGAACGGACCCAAAATCAACTAAAATAGCAAAATATAGAATCTACGCATCAAAAAGAAGTCAACAACACCTATATTTCCTATTTTAGATTCAGAGTCAAAATGGACCCCCCCCCCCCCCCAAATAGAGTTTCAAAAAAGAATCGCAAAATCATAAATTTGTTTTAAAAAGATGTTCTTCATGCTTTTAGGAGTTTACAGCTAGAAACTTAAGAAAAGATTAGTCAAATGAGGTTCAAATGGAAGAAAAAATATTTTTAAACCTTATTAGGTAAAATCTTTAAAATCCTCTTAAAATTAAGAATCAAAGTTGTTTTAAGGATGAAATTGAGAAAAAAATTACTAATTATAGGATTAAGAACATTATTCAAGGTAAAAAAAAAGTTGAATAGGGGTTTAAATTGGTGAATACTTTTGGGGCTTCGAGGCCAAAATTCTCAATTTTTACTTTCAAATTCGAATAAAAACAAGAATCTAGTGTTAAAGATAGAAGAAACTAGTTCAAATGGGTGTAATAGAGATTACCCAAGCTTAGAAATGGAGAAAGTTGCTCAAAACCACAAAACACTAAGCTCCAAGTTTTAAAATGGTGAAAAATAACAAAACCTGGTATATATATACCTAGGTTCCACGATCGTAGACCTTGGGTCGCGATCACAATACCCTGACTGTCGGAGGTGTCGCAATCCCAAACTAGGGTCATGATCGTAGCATCACCTCTGCTAGCCTAGTTATGATTGCAGCATCACCTCTGTTGGCCTAGTCATGATCGTAACTTCTAGTTCGCGATCGCGGGTGCACTAGAAAATGGGTGCACCAGTTGGGCACTTGGTATAATTCCAAGTCTCTACAGGCCCCTCAAAATTCATCCAGAATCTCGTGAATGGAAACGAACTATGCTAACCTATCAAATTCGATGCTCTGGACTCAATGGCAATATCAAAGTTTCTAAAAGTCATTGTTTTCACAAAGTTGACTCCTTAAACCTAAAATCACAATTTTTTAAATTGGGGGTCGAAATGAGATTTAAAAGTTATGAAACTAGACCAAATATGTTACCACCCTAAAATCAACATTTTTGATCTGTTGGCACAATCTGTTTTGCCATCCATTGCACAGATCAAAAGATATCCACTGAAATCACATAAGGCTCCCGAAGATATCAAAAACCATAATATCGCACAAATGGCACCAAAATGCATTAGGAATTATGCAAATCACCTCATACTTCAAAAATACCATAATCCAACTATGGGGAGGGGTAAAATAGTGAACTCACACAAAAACATATATTTCACATATTTTATCAAATTTTAGGTTGTTACATTTCTTCTTATGAAACCATTGTTATCAGTTACATAGGATTATGCTATGATTATTAGTGATGAATCTCAAAAATCTACTGGTTCTAGTGTTTTTGGTTTGTTAGGTGATATGTCGTCTAATTCATATGTTGCTACTCATGATGCATCAGCATTGTATTCTAAGGTCAATCATCAGGAGTTTAAGAAAAGTTAAAATCTATTTTGTGACTTCTGTAAAATGAAAGGTCATACAAGGGAAATATGATACAAGCTAGTTGGATACCCTCAAGACTAAGATTATAAAAAATGAGGTGGTATAAATAATGGCTACAAAATAGGACAACAACCTACTTCATGCAATGTCTTAACTAATTCAGATGGTTTATCTGGGGATTCTCCTAGGACTAGTCTGCCTACACTACCTCAATATACTCAACCTAGAGCCTACGTATTTTCTCAAAGCCAATATAATCAAAGAGTGTAGCTTCTGAGTCAATCACCAGTAACAAAAACAAACAGCACTCTAGGATCTTCTACAAATATAACAGGTAGTGTTGAACCAGGTATTGGTCTAAGCAAATCTTTACTTATGGCTAAAATTCTTAAGGATTAGATCATCGATATAAAAGCAACTAATCACATGGTATCTATCTTAGACATGCTTAACAAGGCTTTTGTAGATGAGATTTTTTATCTTGAACAGGTGCAACTACCTAATGGTGAAGTAGAACAAGTATCACACACTGGTTCTAGTTCTATTTTTACACATGACATATTGAACAATGTGTTTGTTTTACCACAGTTCAAATATAATCTGATGTATGTGTCTAAGGTTACTAAAGCGTTAAACTGTATGGTTTTCTTTTATCTTGACTTTTGTGTGTTATAGGATCTTTGCAATGATAAGGTGAAGAAGATCGATAAAGAATGTGATGGAATCCATTTACTGGTCAAACTAAAGTCATGAAAAAGTTATTGAAAAGGCTAGTTTCTATACTCAAATGGATGACTCTCACATTAGTAACTCTGATATAAAGATGTAGTATAAGATACTAAGCCATGTGTCGAGTTCTACCTTGAATAAAATTTTGCCTAATAAGAATCATAATATAGTAGACACCCTTAGAAGCTGTAATGTGTGTCCTTGTGCTAAATATTGTAGATTACCTTTTGCTACCACTTTTATAAGAACCTCTACTAGTTTTGAGTTGATTCATAGGGATGTATGGGGTCCCTATAAGGTTTAAAATTTTAATGGAAACAAATACTTCTTAACCATTGTTGATGACTTTACTAGAATGACTTGATTATATATGTTAAAAATAAAATCAGATGTGTGTGGTGTCATTCCTATATTTTTGCAATATGTGAAAACTCAGTTTAATAAAACATTCAAGACCATCAGGTCTAATAATGGGACTAAGTTCATGAATGAGACTTGCACTAAGCTCTTTAATCAAACGGGGATAGGTCATCAAAGATATTGTCTCTATACTCCTAAACAAAATAGGGTAGCTGAGAGAAAACACAAACATCTTTTAAAAGTTACAGGAGCTATCAGGTTACAAGCTTAAGTACCTCTTAAGTTTTGGGGTCATTGTGTACAAACAACAACTTATTTAATTAATAGACTACCTTTAATTGTTCTAAATAGAACAAGTCCATATTAGAGGTTGTATAACAAACTACCAACTTTAAACTATTTAAGGGTATTTGGATGTATGTGTTTTGCTAAAAACCTAGTACAAACTGATAAGATGTTATCTAGATCCAAAGAATCTGTACATGATAACGCTCAACTTACACTTTAATTTAGTGCAAGGAAGTCATCATCAATATATTTACCCAACTTTGGAGTCGGGGTCGAATCCACAGGAAACAATGTGAGTGGCGATTAAACTAGTTTGAAACTAAAGCTACAAGTTAAATTCAATCAAATGATACGAAAAGATAAAATGGGGGTTTAGGTTTAACAAGTTGTTTGTTTGTCAGTTTAATTCGATGTTTGTAACTAAGATTTTATGAAATAACAAGAATTATGTTCACTAGGGCTTACGGTACATGACAAATTCTAAAAGGTGACTCAAGATTCTCACGGTAGTTAGGATAACAAGCTATCTTTACCAATGATATGCTTAAATGTCTCTCGATCTATTTAAGTGTCTAATTTCCTAATCCCCTCAAACTTAGGGAATCGTTATTCACTACCTAGATTTTACCTCGGGTTAATCAACTTAGTTACAACACTGATTATTAAACGAAGTATTTCTGAGTCCCTGTTGATAATTCACTTCCTACTGTTTATGATTTCTTTCTCAAGCAAATCAAAGTAGGTATGCTTGCTATTTGAAACCAAAAGACATCAATTAAAATCTCAGAATTATCAAGAAATCCTAACACCTATTGAATCTTGAGTATTTAGCACCTCTTCATGACCTAACCCTAGATCCCATAATTCAAGTTAATCAGGTTTAGCTACTCATGATGCAAGAAACAAGTATACAAATTGAATTCATAATTGAAAAGATTATCTTACGACTATGATAAAGATCAAAAAGTATAACTTTAATTAATTCACAAGACAAAACTCCCAAAATATTGGTCTAGAGAGAGAGAGAGAGAAATCATTTGTTTCAAAGTATGTTGATTGATAAGTTTCATATATCCCTAGAAAACCCTAAAACAAGGCGTTAAATATTTAATCCTAAATAAGGAAACAAAATAGAAGTTTCAGCTTTTTCTCAGAATAAACGACGATGTCAGTGACATCTTATCAGGAATCTGACGATTTATCACGGATGTCGTCAACTCCTATGCATTTTTGGTTCTTGTTGCTTAAGGCTGACAACGACGATAACGACCTATCACCATCTTGATGATGTGTCATGAATGTCATCACAAAATTTTCTTTAACTTTCATCTTCTGTTTAAGGCTGACGACGATCCTGACGCCTTATCACCAGCCTGACAACGTGTCATGGATATGTCACAAAACTGTCTTCAACTCTCATTGTCTATTTAAGGATGATGACATTCATGATGGCGTATCATATTTTAAAGTCATATCACCAGATGTCATCACAGGCTTCGACTCATGCTTAAGTCTGACGACAACTGTGATAGCCTATCACAGGGCTGACGACTTGTCACAGATGTTATCAGCCACACTTCTCTTCAGATTCCTCCAGATTTTAACTTCTTTGCTTCCATTCTTGTTGGTTCTCTATCCCATCATCTTAAACTGTAAAATCAGACATAAACAAATCAAAAATGACAAAAGTTGCTTAAGACTTCGCAATTATTCTTGGTTAAAGGTCTTAAATGTGTTAGCAATTGCTCACAGATCAACACCCTCAACTTAAAATGATTGCTTGTCCTTAAGCAACTAAAACACAACACTACGATGCTTAACTAAGAGACACATAACATACCTATGATAGTTGATCATCAATTTTATTTCAAAACACATTACTCTCTCTATTTTCAATCTCTTTAAACCCAACTGTGTATATCCATAAAGATCAACAATGTGACAGAAAGGAATCAAGATATTACATTAACTTAGCGACAATAACTATGCATATGTATAAATTACACTACCCAAACTAGTTAGCTACTAGCAACGTGACCAGTGTGCCCTTACTACAAAGAAGTCTCATGTCACTTATATCAGACATTACATATGTAACCATGGGGACAATCACCAAGCACTCGCTCTCAGAATGAAGTTCTTATCAATGTATGACAAATACCATAGGCTTGCCTTTATTTTTATTACCAAGACTTTCAGACAGGTCAGCTAAGATCACTATAGGTCTTCTCTTAGGCTTGTAATGTAGGCTAGGTGCTGGTATGATACTCGATGTTATTTAAGGTGACTAAGCCTCCTTGATACTATACTAGATTTTTGGGGTTTCATTCATTAGCCTTTTTCTATTCTTCTCTTTTCTTGATCACACTTATTTAGGATGAGTGCGGTTCTTTTCTACAATCACTTCTTTTTTTTTCACAACTTTTCCTTTTCTTGCTCTTTTCCACCGCACCCAGCTTTTTATTCTTTTTTACTCTACCTTTTTTCATACTTATTTTACATCACGCACCCCTATGATAGCCACCCTCAACTTAGTTCATTTGCCTAAGTTAAAGTGCACAGTGTCCAAGGAGAACCAGGGCCAAAAAAGGTTCATTATGATATAAACTGGAAAAGTGACAAGTGTCATAAAAAAATAGGCTAATCAGGCTCAAAGCAGGGATCAAGGGATATTCTACATACAGGGAAGGTTATTTAGGCTAAAAGTGACCTAATATCAAAGCGGCCTATGATCCTTTCCTAACCACTATCCTTCAACCAAGGTAAGACTAACCAGGAAAGTTTTGGATTTCAACATACAACGGGAACTAGATAGTATCTCACACACATATGGCACAAAGGTACATCACAAGCTACTACCCATTCGGTTCATACAATTGTTTAGCAATGGTTATCATGTTACTAGAACTAATGCCATAACAAGATGCACAGTGGTCACACATAAATGTATATCACACAGTTATAAAACAGACCTTGGGAGAGGTGTTCAAAAATCAACAAAAATATGTCAAATGCCTAGATACTTATTTTTCTCCCAAGTAACCACAATACATCACAAAATAAAACACAATATACCTAAACATTCCGGCTCTACTAGGAACAAGACTCCGGGGAAAAGAGGCATAACAATAAAAATCCACGGAGGACATCAATATCCACAAGTAGCCCCACCCCCAACTTAAAATCATGCAATGTCCCCAATGCATCAAACCAAAACAAGAGAGTTAGAAACATACCTGTGGCACCACGAGTATGAAGATCGGATGTTAATCACATAATATGAATACAAACAACACCTTGAGTTGCCTCCCAAGAAGCGCCTAATTTAGTGTCGCGGCACGACTCAGTTATCTTAACTACTCAGACTTTATCAAGATACCTTGTTGACAATTATTTATGTCTCCCCTTGGGGGATTTGAAATGTCGACCCAACTTTTGATCAATACATCTTCGAGGTGTGTTGGGCAAATGTGAGGGCATAATGAGGAATGTTCTATCGCACCACTTTGAAGACTTGAACTGCTTGTCCAATTTTGCATCGAACTTTCGTGTGGGCTCATTTGGCAACGGTGAAAATCTTAAACAGCCACTAAATGGACATCGATCTTTAAGATTCTTGTCCTTCAAGATTGGGGTTGTAGTATACCCTTTTAGAAGGACAAACTCCAAAATGTAAGAATTTTCCTCCTCATTTTCAAAATTCATCATTTGCTTGGGTGATTCAACTTTCATCACATCCACCAAGCATAATGTTGAAAAGTGGTTCCAATGAGGACTAATTCTCAATTTTGGAGTAGCATCCCTATTAGTACTTTTACCCACGAAATGGACTAGAGTCTTCACAAGGATTGTGCTTGATTTTTTCTTTTGACTCTAGTACCATCTCCTCGTCTTTGGCATTTTCATTCATAAAAGGTTCGGTTGGTTGGGAAATCATCGAGGGTTTCTCAACATCAAGCTCATCATTAATATCGAATTCTTGCTCCTCATCTTCACACTCGTCCATTATGTTAAATGATTCCACAGACAAGATATCATCTAAACATAATATGGAAAAGTGCATTGAATGCTTGACCTCTATATCCATATCCTCTATCATTCTTCTTTCCTTGTTATTTGTCCTTATGTCTTGATGTATATCATGTATGATATCATTCGTTGTGTCCACACACTCCAACATTAGTTGAAGCATAACTTCAATGCCACTTTTTTTGGTGCTTCGTTCTTCCTGTTCTTGACCATAAGACCTATCAAAATCATAAAAAGAACTAGAATTTAGGTTAGCATACCGGGGGAGGGGCATTTGGGCAATCACTCCAAAGTCCATCTTGACCACCACATAAAGAACAATCATACTTCCACTAGGATGAAGATGGTGCACACATCTCTTCCCGAGGAACATATCTACAATCTTTCCAAAAGTGAGGTCCATCGCAATATGGACATAGATAATCAAGATATGATTTCCAACCACCAAGCTCATGTGCATTCCAAGACGTCATAGTAATAAGTAAACTGAAATAAAAATCTACCTAACATAAAAAATAAAAGAAAACTAAAAACAAATATTTACAAGTTTGAATTCAAGCAAGTAGGCTAAAATTTCAAACCAACTAAATACGCCAAATTGTTCCCCGGCAACGGCAGCATTTTTTATTATGCTCAACTTACACTTCAATTTAGTGCAAGGCGGTCGTCGTCAATATATTTATCCAACTTTGAAGTCGGGGTTGAATCCACAGGAAATAATGTGAGTAGCAATTAAACTAGTTTGAAACGAAATCTATAAGTTAAATTCAAACAAATGATACGAAAAGATAAAATAGGGGTTTAGGTTTAACAAGTTGTTTGTTTGTTACTTTAATTTCGATGTTTGTAACCAAGATTTTATGAAATAACTAGAATTATGTTCACTAGGGCTTACGGTACATGACAGATGCTAAAGGTAACTCAAGATTCTCACAGTGGTTAGGATAACAAGTTATCTTTATCGAACATGTGCTCAAATGTCTCTCTACCTATTTAAGCGTCTAATTTCCTAATCCTCTCAAACTTAGGGAATCGTTATTCACTGCTCAGATTTGACCTCAAGTTAATCAACTTAGTTACAGCACTGATTATTAAATGAAGTATTTCTGAGTCCCTGTTGATAATTCACTTCCTACTGTTTATGATTTCTTTCTCAAGCAAATCAAAGTAGGTATGCCTGCTGTTTGCAACCAACAGACATCAATTAAAATCTCAGACTTATCAAGAAATCCTAACACCTATTGAATCTTGAGTATTTAGCACCTCTTCATGACCTAACCCTAGATCCCATAATTCAGGTTAATGAGGTTTACCCACTCATGATGCAAGAAACAAGTACATAAATTGAATTTATAATTGAGAAGATTATCTTACAACTATGATAAAGATCAAAAAGTATAACTTGAATTGATTCACCAGACTAAACTCTCAAAATATTAGCCTAGAGAGAGAGAAATTATCTATTTCAAAGTATGTTGATTTATAAGTTCTATATATCCCTAGAAAACCCTAAAAAAGTCATTAAATAGTTAACCCTAAATAAGGAAACAAAATAGAAGTTTTAGCTTTTTCTCAAAATAAACGACGACGTCAGTGACGGCTTATCAGGAGTCTGACGGCTTATCATGGATGTCGTCAGCTCCTCTACATTTTTGGTTCTTGTTGCTTAAGGCTAAATATGACGATGATGGCCTATCACCATCTTGACGACGTGTCATAGATGTCATCACAAAATTTTTTTCAACTTTCATCATCTGTTTAAGGCTGATGACTCTCTTGACGCCTTATCACCAGCCTGACAATGTGTCATGGATGTCGTCATAAAACTGTCTTCAACTCCCATTCTCTGTTTAAGGATGACGATATTCGTGACGGCGTATCATACTTTTGACGTCATATCACCAGATGTCGTCACGGGCTTCAAATCAAGCTTAAGCCTGACGACAACTGTGATAGCCTATCACAGGGATGATGACTTATCACAGATAGCCTATCACAAGGATGATGACTTATCACAGATGTCGTCAGCCGTACTTCTCTTCAGATTCCTCTAGATTTTAAATTCTTTGCTTTCATTCTTGTTGGTTCTATATCCCATCAGCTTAAACTGTAAAATCAGATATAAACAAATCAAAAACGATAAAAGTTGCTTAAAACATCATAATTATTCTTGGTTAAAGGTCTTAAATGTGTTAGCAATTGCTCACACATCAGTACTCATGGGCTATTCTAAGGTACAGAAAGGCTATATTTTACATGGCCTTAATGATCAATGTTTCTTTGTAACAAAGGAGTCATCTTTAGAGAAAATATCTTCAATTTGCAAGGAAACACATAGACAAACTAGTGTTTATGGATACTAGATCAACAATGCATCACATAGAGGATAAACTTGAGCATCCTACTAACTCTCATGCAGTCTTTATTAATCATGCAACTATAGACTGTCAATTGTCTAAAACACCTACTATTTCATATGATACAGCACCTCAACCTCCTAATGCCAACAATACATCTACACAACAACCTCAGCAAGCTGTTCTAAGAACAAGAAGAACACATCCTGTAAAACCTACTAGAAAATTAAGCAGAGGAAGTCAACCACCAATTTGGCTTAAAGACTTCATATCTCTGAGTCTACATCTGGATTTGCCTTATCCTATATGTGATTACATATTTTATGACAATATATCACCTAAATACAGTGCTTACATTGCTTTATTTCCTCCTCTTATAGAACCTACATAATTTACTAAAGCAGCTCAGGATCCTAAGTGGATTGAAGCTGTGTAGATGAAATTCAAGCTCGGCAAGACAACAACAAAGGAGATATAGTCATCTTACCTCCAGGAAAGAAGCTAATTAGATGTAATGGATATATAAGATCAAATACAAGGAAAATTGAAAGGTTAAAAGGCTAAAAACTAGAGTAGTTGCCAAAGAATATTATCAAAATAAGGGAATAGACTATTGGGAAACATTTTCTCTTATAGTTAAGATGGCGACATTGAGATCCATTCTTTTAATGGTTGCATCAAGGAATTGGCATATACATCAGATGGGTGTATATAATGCTTTCTTATAAAGTGATCTTACAAATAAAATCTACATGAATTTACCACATGGATTTATGAGTCAGGGGGAGAACAAGGTATGCAGACTCATCAAATCCCTGTATGGTCTTAAACAGGCTTCAAGTTAGTAGAATGCCAAGCTAACAGAAACACTGAGAAGGTTTGAGTTTAAGCAAAGCAAGTTTAATCACTCGTTATTCATCAGAAGACAGAAAAATGAATAGCTATAGTACTTATTTATGTTGATGACATATTGATTACATGTTGATAACTGGAGATAATCTTGAGCTGATAGAAGAAACATAGAAGGCACTACAACTGTCATTCAAGGTGAAAGATTTGGGAGAACTAAAATATTTTTTGGGTATAAAATTTGCCAGATCAAATCAAGGTATTTTCATGCATTAGAGAAAATACATAATGGAGTTAATATCTGAGCTTGGTCTGTCAACTTCAAGACCATCCACTACTCCTATGGACTGCAACCTAAAACATACCACCAAGTAATATGATGATCATGTCTCAAACAAGGCAAATATAGATGATGTACTACTTGAGGATCAAAGATCTTTTTAGAAATTCATTGGAAAGTTATTATATTTGATTGTCACAAAACCAGCAATAGTCTACCACGTGCAAACTCTGAGTCAATATCTACAACAACCTAAATAATCTCACATGGAAGCAGCTAAAAGGATAGTAAGATACCTGAAATCCAGCCGGGACTTAGAGTTTTGTTGTCCAGCAAGCCTCTAATACAATCTTAGCATACTGTGATGCAGACTAGGCAACATGTGCACACTTAAAAAAGTCTATAACAGGTTTCTAGTGAAAATTGGAGAATCTATGGTGTCTTGAAAGTCAAAGAAACAATCTATTATATCTAGAAGCTCAGCTCAATCGGAGTATAGAAGCCTAGCTTCTACTGGGATAGAATTGGTATGGTTATTAGGGATGCTTAAAGATGTAGGATTCAAAGTTGAAATACCAGTAATAGTGTATAAAGATAGCAGAGCTATAATACAGATAGCAGTCAATCTTGTGTTTCATAAGAGAACAAAACACATAGAGATTGACTGCCACTTTATCAAAGAAAAAATCCAACAAGGCATAGTAAAGAGTGCATATATACATACTAAGGAACAAACTGCATACTTACTGACTAAAGGACTATGCAAGGCACAACATGCTCATCTAAGCTCCAAGCTAGGCCTGATCAATCTATTCTCCACACCTAGCTTGAAAGGGAGTATATATTGAGGAGAAGAAAGGGATCCCTAATCATCAGTTGAATACTTGCATAACTAACTAATAATGATCACATTTCACAAAAGTAGTTAATAGGATTACACTTAGTTGGAGTAGTTCTAACAATGTAACTAACTAACCAACTCCTAATCCACCGACTAACCAACTATATTAACTCTATATATACTCATGTAATTACAGAATGAAAAAGAACTAATCTCCAGACTATATTCTTCTCTTCTTTCTCACTTCTTCTTCTTCTTCTTCTCTTATTCTCATTTCCTATTTATGCTATACTGTAAATTACTCTGCATTATCAGAGTAGTTTGATTACTCTTGTAGTAAGTTCTTAGACATTGTCTGAACTTAATACTACATTGCTACAAAGTATTTTGAATCAGGCTAAACATGCTTTACTCAATTATGCTTATATATTCATTCAATTGTTTTTCAGTTTATTTTTTATAACTGTATTTGTCATTTAGTTATTCTGTTCTCTCTATTAATTCAATTCACATATTCTTTAAATTGCGTTAAAAAATTAATTGTACCTTTTTGGCAGTAACAAGATTTGTGCACATTTTGTTATTAATATAGAGATATTATACACTCATTTCACTATTTCTTACTCATATGTGTGCCTTTCTTTGAGGATATTCTTGCATGATTTATAATTTAGCACTTATGTAGGGTGTTTTGTGCATTTTAGGAAAAAGAAGTTGAAACGGGAGTTAACAAAAAAAAAGATTTTCCTTAAGTAGTGTCCCAGAGTGATGTTAGAGGCAGGATGAGTTCCACATCAAGACAGGGTAAAAAATGCACCCCTTTGAAGTTAACACCCTTAGAAGGGCAATCCTAGAGCGAGCATGGCAAGCAGAGGAGACTTGCACAACTAGTTGATGGTGTCTGGGCCAATTTTTTCCCTTTTTTTGTTTTGACTTAGGACAAATCTATAGGATATTTTTAACAAAAAACTACATAAATAAACATCATAACTTTCAAAATTTCTAAAAATCCCCCTACTTCTGAAAAATTACATAAATCCCAACATTTTATATTTGGGACTATTTCTGAGATACAAGTTAACCCTACATATATCTAATGTATGATACAAATTAATCACATTAGATACATGTATCAGCAGTATATATCTAATGTGATTAACTTGTATCATCAGAGGTCAAATGTTGGGATTTTTGGAGATTTTGAAAAATGTTGGAATTTTTGATAGTTAAAGAGTAAGCATGTCGGTATATATGTGAAATTTCCTTTTTTAAAATATTATAAATACCTCATAGGCCATTTTTAGCTCGAATTTTGGCAAAGGAAGAATAGAGGACCAGAAAGTTCAGCTCTACCCTTAGGGTTATTCATTATACTATTTTACTTAGCATAATGCATAGTTTTATACCTTATTTATGCTTTGTAATATTTCTTCTGATTCAATTTATATGACTCACTTTCTTTTTCAGTTACTTCCAAGAAGAGTGACACATTTCTATCTTTAGTAACAATTTAACTTTAAAACATCCATTTACCCTTAATGAAATGATTTATAACCATACAAACATCTATCACTTATCTTAGGCCACAAAATTCAAAAATCTTTCTTTCTTTCTTAAACTTCATGTCAAGTCAAACTACCTAACATAAATTGGGATAGAAGGAGTATGACTTTGAGTAAATAAAAGCCTTTTTTCTATGGTTATGGCTATAGTATGAACGGCGTTATCTTGATATATAAATTGTTAGTGAGCGCAGCTTCTACCATTATACCTCATGCTCTTAATCTTGTACTTACTATTATGTAGCTTCCAATAGGATAAACGGATATATGCTAGAGAAACTCGAGACGGACACTAAAAATCGAACGTGTGTTAAGAGGAGAAGGATGCATTAATTGACGGATTTGCAGTTAGAACGGAGATATACCTAGATTATCCAACTTGGATCAAATACAGAAAAATAAATAAGTGCATTCGAATTGGTTTAACTACCCGCTCGACGATGTAGTTAGAAGGCTAATCCAGACGGTTAAAGGAGGAGATCCATAATACCAATCTTGTGATTCGATAATGTGATAGATGTCTTAATCATGCTTAAGGATTATTATATATAAAGACAACGAAACTATATATGCAAGTGTCATAACCCAACGAAACTATATATGCAAGTGTCATAACCTTGGGTCTATAACCTTGGGTCTTAAAAATATGATACATGGCTGTCTATACTACTTTCAATAACTATCAAAATTAAATGTAAGTTCGAACCCATTATAACACAAGTGGGATGAAAATATAAAATATTTAATGTATCAAATTTAGCTCATCACTTCACTTTTTTTGCAGTGTAACAAATTTAATTTATATAATTGATTTAACTTAATTTAATATTTCATTTGTTTATCTTTATTTGTTCATATTACTAAAAATAAATATCAAATAATATTTGTCTACTTCATAAAATTAATGAATTATTTATTTATTTATTTGTGCTCATTTTATCTTTAACGTTAAATACTATTAATTATCTAATATGTTTATCAAAAATTAAAAAATTAATAAATAATTTATATATTTATACTTATTTTATCTTTGACATTAAATACTATTCCTTACCTAACATCTTTACTAAAAAATTAAATTTATTATAGTTAAATGGTAATATAATAAAATTATTTCTATTTTTTTTTTAAGATACGTGGAAAATCAATATTTGACCAGTATTATTGAACAAGGTAGTAACATGAACTTGGATAACGATATGAGGATAAGGATGTTAAATTCAGGAATCTCAAACAGGCGTATAAATCCGTTTGCTAGTCAACTTGGGCATGTGCATAAGATAACTCCATGCTGATTAGATCTCATTCAAAGTCAAAGTTGTGACTTACTTCCTCCCTAATTAGTATTTGATATTTGTTGGCTTGACACTTAGGAAAATATTTATTAAGAGTTTATTTCTATAAATCATTCTAATAATTATATTTTAAAAATATAAATTTAAGTATGCATACTTTATATAGTTAATAAATGATAGAGGTAGTATTAACAGAACCTAATGAAATTCTCTAAATTTCATAAATGAAATAACTAATTTGAAATAAATATTTTTAGTAGAATAACCAACAAACATGAAATTGAGTAGGATATACACTCAATAGAGGGAGTATGATGATATACTCTCTGCTTTCCATTTTACTTTCTTTTCCTTGTATTTATTATGTATAAAGCTAATATCTTATGTGTATTAATTTTGTAGAATCACAATTATTTTGGAATTAATTATTTTTTAGTAATCACAACAACTAAAAATGAAGCGGAAAGAGTAAGAAATACGAAGCAATTATAGAGTTTCACAAATGTCAACGGGAATAAACAAAAAAATTCAAACAAAAGTTGCGGGTCATATATTGTCCATATAGACAGTAGTTTGTCTATGCTTCTCTTACTATAAATTTGCAACTCTTTACGTAGAACCCTCGAACAAATTATAGCATTTGTTTTCTTTCTTTCTCCACCATGGTGACATTCAAACTTCCCTTGTCTGTGCTTCTCTTATTTCTTCAACTCAATATTTTTCTATGCTCAGCAGAAGTACTATACATTCCAGTCACTAAAGACACAACAACGCTACAATATATTACAGAAGTAGGTCAAAGGACTCCTTTAGTACCCATAAAACTCCTAGTCCATCTTGGTGGACGAAGCTTATTGGTGGACTGTGACAAAGGTTACAAAAGTTCAACTTACAAATCAGCTGTATGTAATTCCACACAATGCTCGTTTGCCAAGTCACATGCCTGTGGAGACTGCATATTCAAATCTCAACTGCAGCCTGGATGCAACAATAATACTTGCTACATTTGGGGTGAAAATCCCTTGATCAATTCGTTTCATGACCGCGCAGAAATTGCTGAGGATGTATTGACAATTGGTTCTACTCCTGGTGTTCATGTCACTTGGTCGCGGTTTATTTTCACTTGCCTTCTTGATCAAGATATGATGAGACTCCTCGCGAAAGGAGTCACAGGTATGTAGATTATACTGTGTGAATACCTTTTTTTGAAATTTAAAATTGTCACAATACCTGAATGGAACATGTCAATTCCTAACAGAATAAGCTCACAAAAAATGTATTAAGGGATAAACGCAACCCAATTGACAAAAGTGATAAAGAAATGGACTTGAGCCTAACTCAACCTCAAAAGCTAATTCATGAGGGGAGGATTGCCCAATACCATATAAGGAAATCAAGGAGCCTTC
Organism: Capsicum annuum; assembly: GCF_002878395.1. Taxonomy (NCBI): domain Eukaryota; kingdom Viridiplantae; phylum Streptophyta; class Magnoliopsida; order Solanales; family Solanaceae; genus Capsicum; species Capsicum annuum. Next base: position 168,631,450 of record NC_061111.1, on the reverse strand, counting down.
AACTCAACACCCCCGCACGCCCAGGGCTGGACATCTAGAGCGTAGGCAATATAAAACGGAGGGCCCAACATCGGAAACAATGAACTGGGTGGGCCTGACTTTGATAACAAGAGAAGAAATGAACCTTGGGCCTAACTCAACCTCAAAAGCTAGCTCATGAGCGGAGGATTGTCCAAGACCATATACGGAGATTAAGGACCCTTTAACCCACCAATGTGGGACTCCAACAAAAAGCTTCCTTCCTCATGAAACATCAAAACTTTAATTTGAATGGATTAAAATTGCATCATCTTACAAAGGCAGTGAAATGCATCCTATCCAAGTTATAAGCTTCTGTTGTTTCCAGGGCATCTGCTAGGTGTGTTAAATCAAACAGGGATATTATAGTTAACACCATATATGCCTAGCAAGTTCACCTCTCTGTATATAGTCATGTCTCATATGTTTCAGGGAGGTTTAAATTTATCAGTAATCCAATAAATTAAATACGCAGTTCAGAAACATCTGGATCCCATTCTCAAAGCATCATTCCACCCTAGTCAAGAAAACAGAATCTTCAGCAGTGTTATTCGATTTTTCACCATAAACAATGACATATATAGACAGTAATGATCCTCCCATCTTCATCTATAATAATCCCTCTTCCTCCACTTGTTTTTGGGTTCCCAAAAGAGCTACCATCAAAGTTTATCTTGGCATAGCCATGTTTTGGACTATTCCTTTCAACATCAACAACATTGACAATTGTCTATGCTACAAAAACAATATCACATTAGATCCTTCTGCTTCATGAAGGGATAAACCATCTTGAACTGTATATTGATGTTAAGCTGCTGACAAATTTAACACAGATTTATGGCTTTTTATGATCCGCCAATCAATGAACAAATTTATACGTACGTATGTATAATATATGGATCGTTCATGTGTGGATTCAATCCACCTCAAAATCTCCATTGCTTTCTCTTTTCTCCCCGAAACTCCTCTAACAAATTCAAAAAAAAAAACTCATTAAGACCGGAGAAGATGGAAATTGTTAGGTGAGGGGGGTTTAATTCCCTATAAGCAAGTACAGAGGGTAAGAAGTCACCAGTAGAGTATTAGTAGTAAATGATCTTCTCGGACAACTTATGCCTTTTCTTTTTTAAATTTATACGAGATTTGAAACATAATCTCTTATTTAATAGTTCACCCATTTTGAGAAAGGACACTTTTTAATTATTCAATTGTATTATGTCTTACCAGGAATTGCAGGTTTTGGACGCGAAAGTCCAATTTCCCTTCCCAATCAACTTGCTTTAGACCCTAGATTCACCAGGAAGTTTGGTCTATGTTTGAGCTCATCGACAAGATCTCGCGGAGTTATCTTCATTGGTTCTGGTCCATATAATATTTACAATCCTAAGAAGATTGACATCTCCAAAGATCTTGTCTACACCAAACTAATCGCAAACAAAAGGGGAGGATTTGTGGCATCTGAAGAGTACTATATCCAAGTTTCATCCATTAGAGTCGCGGGGAAAGACGTGCCACTAAATAAAACATTGCTATCTATTAATAAGAAAAATGGAGTTGGTGGGACGAGAATCAGCACAGCGACACCTTTTACAATTTTGCACACTAGCATTTACGATGCTTTTAAAACTGCTTTCATCAAGGCTCTTCCGAAGAACGTGACCCTAGTTGATCCTCCTATCAAACAATTTGGAGTCTGTTTTAGTTCCAAAAATATTAAAAGCACCAACACTGGACCAGACCTTCCCGTGATAGATGTTGTCTTGCACAAACCGAGTGCATTTTGGAGGATTTATGGGACAAATTCGGTGGTACAAGTTAATAAGGACGTCATGTGTTTAGCATTTGTGGGACAAGACCAAACATGGGAACCATCAATTGTAATAGGAGGGCATCAAATGGAAGAGAACCTCTTGGTATTTGACCTTCCTGGGAAGAACATAGGTTTCAGCTCCTCACTCAAACTTCAACAAACATCTTGTTCTAAGTACGATAATACCACTCTAGGCTAGGTACCGTTCTAGTCTTAGCCCCTTTATTCTATGTAATTTCCTATTTCAATAATAAACTCGATGCTTGGTGTTCATGCATTGCACAATCGTATTGCATGTGTCGTTTTGTATTTTCTGAATGTCTTCAAGACCATCAAAAAGGTTTAATGTATTTGTATCTATCATAAGCAATACTACAAATTAATGAAATATTCCAAGATATCGACTAAGTAATACTATCAAGACGATCAAGTATTCGTAACACATTGATGTTCAATTAAAATTACAGATTTAGTTGTTTTTGTTTTATATCTTAATACTATTATCATCGTTTAAATATTATTATATTATTTTATGTCATATTTTTCTTGTGTAAGAATAAAATAGTGCAAATAAATCTATATTTATAATCAATAATCTATATTAATAATACCTTTAAAAAGTGATTTGAACTTTTTTCACTTCATTAAAACACTCTGTAATAAGTAAAATAGTTTTTTCACCTTTTTCCTCCACTTAATTTTCTCAAAAAAGAATATATTTTTGCCAAAAAATTTTATTTGGATCCGTGACTTTTAAGGATCCATCTAATTAGAATGAAAGTGAAATTATAACTCTTACATTTAAAGTTGAATCCAATTATCAGGGTATTAATACTATACCAGAATCCAAATAATAATCAAACCCTACAACTTCTCAAACATGGTAAAATATTATCATGCCGCTACGTACCAAGTTAATTGGATCCAACGGGAATCTTTTACAATTGAGTCAAGATCATTAAACTTTTCTACCTTTGGTGTCACAATTTCATAGACAAAAATTTATATCAACAATATGCAAATTTTAGTGATTTATAGTGGGTGGAATAGAAGTATTTGAATGCGTTTGTTTATAATAGTTTCATCAATTTCAAGTCTATATTACAACTTATTCTGTTACTATCTTTGTTTTTTCTGCATAATGCAGGTGGTAGATGAATGTTTAATCGGGCTTTGAGAATTTTTTGTGTGAAGGTTAGGTCTAATCATATTATTATGATATCTCGATTATCTTATTATTTTGTTGTAGTTTACAGGTGGTAGATGAATGTTCTATCAGACTTTGAGGAATTTTTATTTAAAGGTTAGGTATCGTATTGTTCTTATATATTTGTTTAAAGGTTAGGTATCGTATTATTCTGATATCTCGATTATCGTATTATTTTGTTATAATTTCCGCTCTATTACTATGTATTGTTTTTGTTATTATCCACTATTTTTTGTACATTCGTTGGCATTAAGCTCTCAAAGAGATCTCCATAGTGTCTGGTGCCCAATGTGTTAAATTCTAAGGGGCGACATCAACCACTTTAAGGTTATGACATCTTGTGTCTCTTTGGGGTTCACGAAGTGTTGCCAATTAACGTCATATGATATTATTAATCAGTAACTTTATTGTAATGTTATCTAAAAATTGCATCCGTTGCATAGTATTTTTGTTTGACCTTTATTTGTGGTTGTATCACCAGATTCGATTAAATTAATTGACAGATGAAAGATTTTTTCTATATTAAGCAAACAATCAAATATTTTTCCTCATATCTTACATGGCTATGTGGTTGCAACTCTCTTGCCTTATTAGAGACTCTTTCTTCTTATATTTTTAGAAATACTTTTCTCTTCTGATTTTAAATGCAATTTATTTCTTTCTCCTAATTATCGTGTCTGTTCACATTGTTTTAGAAGTTATTTTGTGATCATATATGTGTCATATAAGAATATGATGATGCGTGAACTGAAGTTTCTAAGATAGCTAACTTGCCCAAAAACAGTGGAGGAAAATAATATAACTAGGCTACTTTATGTTACTGACAACTTGTAACACATTGCAGGAGATGTTCCACAAGCATATTTAGAGGTATTTTTGCTTTTCCTTGTGAAGATTATGTGAAGTATAACTAGATATGTCATCCTTATTATCACATTCCAAATCATGTTGTAATATTAAAAAAAAAAAAGTTGTTCTCATAGTATTTTAGATGTAAAAAACATTTATTTCTAGCTTTCACTTATCATGCAAGAGTAGGAAATTCATTTATATTTCAGTTACTATTTGTTGATTCTTTGTACCTAGATTATTTTAATATTTTATTGTAGTTTTTGTTTTGCTATACTATCTGTTTATTTTGTTATTATATATTGTTTCCTATATTCCCGTAACTTTTTTTTCTGAATTGTTTTTTCTTTAGTCGATACTCTATCGAAAACAAACTTTCTACCTCATAGATACGGACTATTTTCCTTTAAGTTGAGGATATGTTGTAAAGAAATTCCTTCATGCTAATGCGAACTAGCCCAGATCAACTTTTAAGTGTTATTTTACTAATATTTAAAACTTGAAAATCCATTAAGTTGGTTATTAAACCTTGAATTGTGCAAAACTAACATTTAGGATTTTAAAATTAATTTTACAAATTCTGAAATAAATTGTTAAAAAATCAATTATTTAAAATGCAAATAAAATTTTCCTCACAAAATTAATTTATTCTTCTAAAACAACGATACTAACTTGAGTTAATAGAAAAAGAAAATACTACATTAAATAATTTTATCATCATTGAATCGGAATCTTCAGGTTACAATACTTAAAATCGTTTTATAACTAAGAACATTTTAATATTTAAAATTATAAAATCAATTAATACTTTACCTTATATAAATATTTCCTTAATTAAAAAAATCTGTGAACCTATATCCCACATAGAATAATTGATTAGTGCTAAATACGAGCATCACTCCTTGAAATTAGTACATTGAATTCAAATACTTAAACAGAATTGTTAACGTTATTGTAGAGTTAATAATTAAAACTATAGTAAAAAAGAATAATTACATATTTGTTTTATACCGGTTTTTCTTTATATATATAAAAGCATAATGTTCCTTTATATGATGTCGCCCAATCATTTTTAGAAGTTTAAACTTTTTCTTTGGTATTTACTTTGTAACACAAGTATACTGTTTGGTATTTTTTAAGTAAATTTTAAAGTTGTGTACTCAATGAATTATATATATAATAATTTATTTATTTTATATATACACGTGTAAAGCACGTACACTAAACTAGTTGAATGAAAAGTGTGAAGATTGTAAAATAATAGAGAAAACAGAACAAAGTGTCAGATGCAGAATTAAGTTTAAATGAATGAACTGCTGTTTTATTGTTTTCCGGCTATACTATCTGTATTTTTTTATAAGAATTTCAACCACAATTTCAAACTAACTTAAGAACAATCAAGAAATTCAAACTATTTTTTGAAATATAGCAAAATTAAATGTTCAGAAAAAGATAAAAATAGAACGATTTAAATCCACTGAATTCATGGTGTGTTTTTACGAAAATTATTCCCCTCAAGTATCCGAGGTTATGTAATATATGCTCCCAAAATAAAATGAGTCACATCAAAAGAATAGTGGAGGTACTTCAAATTCTGTCGATCTTCGAACTCACTCAACAATTTTTAAATGATCACATTTGGGGTTTTAGGAAGAAGAGTTTTTCAGTTCAAAATTTCTGTGTCTATACCTGCGGAATAAATTAGGTATTTATAGATAAAAGTGCTGCTTTAGAAAGGAAACAATGGTTCATGAAAAATCACACTGTTTTGGACCGTGGACTCACGCTTGGACCCACATACATCCGTACATGGGTCGCATGCGGCCGCATGTTGGGCTTCTTATTAAAAACAAATTATTTTTTCTAACCTGCGATACAACATGCGATGGCATCTGCGCCTGCAGATGGCAAAGTGCGCTCACACTTTCCAATTTCATTTTCAAGTAGTACCTCAACAGGTCGCATCCCTTTGAGGTGTGTTGTGACATACATCCGCACATGTTCGTGTATGTGCATCTGCAAATGGAGAAAAAGTTTTGTACGAGATTTTTGGATTAAAACATCATTAACTCGCAAGTTTCAAATGAATTTTGTCCAAAAAAAATTTCTCGATTGATCATTATCCAAATCCAAATCTAAATTTGAAGTCGAAGTCGAAGCTGAAGCTGAGCCGAACGGGCGATGACGACGACGATGCGAGGCTTATTTTCTTCTTACCTCACTATATATCCACATGAAGGAGTGTTTCTATATTTAAGCACAAAGATGTTCCTTTCTCTCACTAATATGGAAGAAATACTCCTATATAAAGTGAACACACATTTTTACTTTTTCTCTATTTTTCTTTCCTTCATTTTCTATTTACATTTTACTAGAACCCAATAATCCCTCACATGAATGGAGAATGAATATTTTATCAAAAATATACAGACAAGTGTTTAATCTATAAGCAAAGACTAATTGCATCTGAATAAGTAAGTTTTCCTTTGAACTTTCCATAATGAACCTATATCGAATACATTCAGTCAATCGATAGATGTGATATCTTTAAACCTTCCATATTCATTATACATCTATACAACACAAGCCATACAATTAGCCTTTTACCATTTATGGTTCTCATGATTTTATTTGTTTTAGCCATGAACACTTCCTGATTTTATGAGAACTTAGAGAATATGTCTTTACTATCATTCTTCTTGAAGGGGATTCCACTTCACCCTTACATAGGTGATTCCTAAATGTTTAATCCTATATATCAACCTATTTGGTCATACCTGTCAAACTTAAAAAACACTAAAAAGCTTCAACCCATAATGTTGAGCCCTCAGTTACAAGTTTATTTGATATCCTTGAACCTAATACTTGAAATCTCTAGTCTGCTAGTAGAGCTACCACCATGATGTCTTATCCTAAGCCTAAATCCATTTCCAATGATCTTTCAACTTTCTCTCTAATTAGATCTTTTGTGAGTAGATCTAACATATTATCCTTTAACTTCACATAGTCAATCATAATAATTCCATTATAGAGTAGTTTTCTAATGGTATATTATTTCAGTTTTATATGATGAGATTTACGTTATACATTATGCTTCTTGTCCCATCTATTGCAGCTTGACTATCACAGTGTATACATACTAGTGCCAAAAGTTTAGGCCAATAAGCAATATCTTTCAAGAAATTCTGGAGTCATTTAGCTTCTTCACAGGCCCTATCTAAAGCGATAAATTTAGATTTCATGATAGAGCGAGCAATACATGTCTATTTGAATGATTTCCATGATAGTTCTCCTCCACCAGGAGTAAATACATATCCACTCATAGATTTTACTTTATTTCACCCGATGATCTGATTTGCATCACTATATCCTTTAATTACTTTTGAATATTTGTTATAATGCAAATCATAGTCTTAAGTATGCTTTAGATACCCCAAATCACTTTTCATTACCATCCAATGAGTTTGATTAGGATTATTCATGTACCAACTCAATTTAATAATAGCAGATGCTATATTTGGCTAAGTACAATTCATTATATACATCAAACTTTCCAACACTCTTTCATAGTCCAATTGTAAGTCACTTTTACCGTCATTCTTTTAAAGTGTAAAGATCACATCTAATGAAGTCTTGACAATATTGAAATCTAACTACTTGAACTTGTCGAGTACCTTTTAAATGTAATGAAACTGTGATAATTTCAAGCCTTGTGGAGTTATATGAATTATTATTCCTAAGATCACATCAGCAACTTCAAGGTCTTTCATATCAAATTTTCTTTCTAACATTCTCTTTGTAATATTTATGTTAGAAATATCTCTACTAATAATCAACATGTCATCCATATACAAACAAACAATGAATTTGTTATTCTAAGTATCTTTAATGTAAATACATTTGTTACACTCATTAATCTTAAATTCATTTGCGAACATGATTTTTTCAAAATTTGCATGCCACTATTTGGGTGCTTGCTTTAGTCCATACAGAGCAAACCCTCAGATTAATCTATGTGAAAAAAATTTCATGATCCAAAATTCAAGGATCATGATGACACTCATCGCAGTGAACCTTGATGAGTAAGCCTATCACCCAAGCTGATACATAAGGGGGAAAAGATAACAATAACCCAAAGGTAGGCTTCTAGAACGAGTCAAACCCTACAAGTACAATAAATGTGGAAAGAAACATAACAATGCAGTCATAACTCCCAAAATCAGGTATCAACAGTATAAGAACATATCTAGTACAACTCGAATCCAAATGAAATACATGAGATATCCAAATAAAAGGGAAACTCTATCTCTAAAATAAAAATAAAGACATAGTCTATAGAGAAAGATAGTAGAAGACATTTGGAAGCCTGAAAATCATCAACTACCTTAAAAGCTCCGACAGTCGCCTGAGTCACGTAATGTGGGGTGCACCCGAACCTTAATCTGGACCGAAAGGATAAAGTAGGAGTGATTACGGTCCACTTGTACTCAGTAGGTATCATAGGCCGACCGATCAAAGTAGAAAATCAAATATATATACAAAATACACACTAAGGGCACGTCACCTGCAATCAGAAAATATCCCACAATGGTACCCCATACTGCTTGCACTAACAGTTCTAATATATCACGTATATTGCAACAACACACAAAGATAGAACACCAGTATGCATTATATCACATACAATTAGAACAAGGGAGAATATGTAGATACAAGATCATCAAATACAAGTACAGAAAGACAAGACAAATACATAGATGTCAAGTCAATAAGGAAATACAAAACAACATAAACACAATAAAGTAAGTGCAATGTATATGATGATGATGATAATGCACCAGGTAGTCGCATAACCTCCGAGATCATCTCACAATCCCTGTATACACCCACGGAGGCAAGCCTTTCAACGTGGGATCCATCGGGGGTTCTTCAATCCATATACAATTCATATATCAATATCTCCTCCCCAGCACATCCCTCGGGGAGGGTTATAAAATCTGATTTTCTCAGTATTTTTAGTATTTTCAGCATTCCCAGTATTTTTAGTATTCCCAGTATCTCTAATATTTTTTGTATTTTCAGAGCACATAAGACACAAATCAAGTATGACAAACAACAACAACGAGTATATACAAAACATACAATAAACAAGTGAAATTATGTGTATGATGTCACGAGGAGGATAATGCAATGTTCACGATCCATTATAATGAGTATTTCTATAACCAACCACATGAGGTATCTCCACAACCAATTATAATAGTACATTTCCACAACCACGTGAGTCAATATCCACTATCCATGAATTTCCACACATTTCATAAGTCAACAAGTATAAATATAACATAATTCATCAATGGTACCGTGTTAGGTATTTCAATAGCATAATATAATTATTCACATGTATTCAAGGCTATCAATATCACATAGGACCTCACACGATCACACATATCTTATAATATCTCAATTTTAATAATTACGTCACATATAGTCCCCTACACTGGCACAACACATAGATAGTTATTTTTCATGATTAGTTCCCACCCTTGACATGCATTTTGTACCAATATTTACTACCGAGCCCAGTTTGAAAAAGTTAAGTCATAACTTCCTCGAATGTTGAAATCGATCTGCTACACTTCAAACTCACGACCTTACTTTCCTTGAACGATCCTAAAATCCACTAAAAACATCAAATATGGAATCTACGCGTCCAAATAAAACTAATGATACCAATATTGACTACTTTTGATTCGAGATCAAAACAGATCCCAGAATAGATTTTTGAAAAAGAAGGGCAAAATCGTAGCTTTACTGTAAAACTATATTTTCCATATTTTTAGGAACCTACAACTGAAAATCCAAGTCAAATCGAGTCAAAAAATGAGGTTCAGATCGAAGAAAAACAATCTTTAAGCTTTACCGGTAAAATCTTTAAAATTCGGGTTAAAATCAAGAATCAGAGTTGTTGTGAAGGTTAAATTGATGAAAAACTAATAATTAAAAGATAAAAAAGTTACTCAAGTGAAAAAGAGTGAAATTGGGGTTTAAAATCAAGCCTTAAAAATTTTTGAGATTTTGAAAAATTAAACAAGATATTACTAAGAAAAGGGGTGAATTCTCATCTTAAATCCATAATAGAATCAAGAAATAGATGTTGATCTAGCTTTCCAAGTTTCTACTAGTTTCACATTTAAGCTCGCACACTATTTCAGGGTTTAACTCTCAAGAGGCAAGATGAAATATGAGCAAAATGCGCCAAAAAAACTACTTTAATAGTGCAGATTTTTCTGCACCAGCTATTGAAAAAACTATTTTTTAAGTTCAATCCGGACTTTGATGGGGTGTACGGAATTCATTTAGAGTCCGACATATACAAATGAAATATGTAGCCACACTAAATTCGATGCTCCATACTTAATGGTGATATCAGATTTTTGAAAAAATATTGTTTTCACAAAGTTGACCCCCAAAATTAGAAATTATAATTTTTCAAACTAAAGGTCGAAATGAGATTTAAAATTCATAAAATCACACCAAATATGTTGCCACCCTAAAATCAACATTCTGTATGTGTTGGAAAAGTCATATTTTCTATCTGAGATCGTTTCAACCAAATATGCATTCCACATCCATATTTCTAGTTTTCCAACTTTCGAACCAACAAGTCGAAATGAGATCAGGCACATCAGAACCCAAACCAAAGGTCTACCTAGCCTAAAATTGATATTTTGGAGCTGCTGGCACAGTCCGTTCAGCCATCTATTGCACAGATAAAAAGATATCCATATAAGTCCAAAGTTAGGCTCTCGAAGCCATCAAAAATCACAATATCACATAAATGGTACCAAAATGCATTCGAAAACCGTGTCAATCACCCCCACACCCTAGAAAGACCATAATGGAACAATGAGGAGGGGTAAAATAGTCAAATCATATAGAAATACATATTTCACATATTTCATCAAAAAACTAGTCGTTACACCATCCACCTTTAAAAATCTAGTTCGCCCTTGAACTAAGGAAAAGAAATACCTGAATCAATGAAGATATGGGGATAGGAGCTATGCACATCAGACTCAACCTCCCAAGTAGCCTCATCTACAGGTCGATGTCTCTAGTGAACCTTAACCATAGGAATAACTCTAGAGCGCAACCGCCTAACATCCCTAGCCAAAATGGAGACCGGCTTCTCAACAATACAAATGCTCATCTAATATAACCGACTCTCAATGGATGACATGAGACTCATCAGGAATATAATGGTGAAGCATTCAAATATAAAAAACTGGATGGACAATTGATAAATATGGAGGCAAAGCTAACTTATAGGTCACATCACCAATGGTTCGAAGAATCTCAAATGAACCAATATACCTAGGGCTAAGCTTTCCCCTCTTCCCAAACCTCATCACACCCTTCACGGGTAAAATTTGAAGGAAAATATGAAAACCAATACTAAATCTCAAGGCACGAAATCTACGGCCTGTATAGGACTTCTGCATACTCTGAGTCGCTCTAATTCTATCCTATATGATTCGGACTCTTCCCAAAGACTCATGAAGAAAGTCCATACCTCGAGGTCTCACCTCTAAAACATCAAACCAACCCACTGACGAGCGACAAAATCTACCATACAATGCCTCAAAAGAAGCCATATCAATACTGAAATTGTAGCTATTATTATATGCAAACTCTACTAAAACCAAATGTTGATCCCGCTAACCACCAAATTCCATCACGCATGCACAAAGCATATCCTTCAAGACCTAAATAATCTGCTCTGAATGACTATCAGTCTTGGGGTGAAACATTGTACTAAGTCACTCGAGTACCTAACTCATCCTGAAAATTCTTTCAAAATTGAGATGTGAACAAAGAACCTCCATCTAAAATAATAGACATCAGCACACTATGAAGTCTCACAATTTTATGGATGTAGATACGAGCCAACCTCTCGGCATTGAAGGAAATCTAAACAAGAATGAAATGATTTGACTTGGTCAATTGATCCACGATGACCCATACACTATTAGAACCACAAAAAGTAAGTGGCAACCCAATAAAAAATTCCATAGTGATCCTGATGTTGGGTGTATTTATTCACTCTAGCACTACTATTCTAGCCTATTTAGCCTTATTTTGAGGATGATTCATGTGATTAATGGGTTAAGAATGATATAAATGAGCATTTATGTGTCCATGTATATGTTTACAATGTGTAATGGTGGGTTCACATGAGTTTTGATTCAAATTGATCATTTAGAAGTCAACCAAGAAAACTAGTGTAAATAGCTTGAGCTAGGTCTTTTTCTAGTCTATCATGCTGGGTTATAATGTGTTTTAATGAGTTACTGAGGTTGATATTATGTATTTATATTCTAAAAAACTTATTTATAATGTTCAAGGGTCAATTGGATCAAGACAAGAGTCAAAACAATAAACTTAAGTTCAATGTGAATTTAGCCTATGCTTAGCTCGTGTTTCTAGTTCACTGATAAAGATGTTGCATCGTTTTGAGATATAAATTGTTGTTTTTAATGCTATAGGATTCTTGGTTAATGGATTATAATGGTATATGAAGGATATACAAGCTTCAAATCAAGTGGAAACAGCTCAATAAGGCTCGGAAATTACCACGAAAGCACAAGATGAAATCTGGACGCAATTTGGACCCCTGAAATGTATAGGAAGCATGTGAACAGTACGATAGGCCAATGGATATGATCAAATCACCACTAGATTTAGGAGAGGCCCAAATTAGTGACCCACTGGTGCATGTAGGTCCTAATGGGGTTTAAGGAGGCTCCGTGATGCTGTGAAATCACAATGAGATACTGGATTTTGACAAATTTTTGACAATTGTGAACTGGCATGTCACCGAAATGCGGTGATGCCCAAAATTGGGATAATTCTACCCAGCTGAAGGAAAGCAACGTGAAAACCTAATCCAAGTGGGGTTATGACTTGCATACGATAAATATAACATCCCAAACAACGTTTTAAATATCTTAGAGCAACCTAGATCAACTTGGACATCATTGGAGGCTACCACAACTTCTTTTTAGGCTTATCATTCTTTAATTTAGTTTTTTTTATGGTTTGTATCATCACTCCAAGGGATTGGATGATGAATATTTCCATTCAAGTCTAAACCTTCTTTCCAAGGTTAAAGCCAAGAACATGAGTACTATTATTTTGAATTAATTTTGTTTAATTTCGCTTATCATTATGGGTTGTTTGTATATTCTTGAATTAATTATATTAAGGATTAGCTATCCTTAGAATACATCAATTGTTGACCTTGGGATCTCGGGAGAGGGAATAGGGAGATAGAACATGGGAATAAATAAAGCTTGGATTTTTTTTCTTTTATAAAATAAAGAATTGAACTTAGTGTCTAGGATAGGGATGTACTTAGACGCCTTACTTGATTCATACGTAGGATGATAGCTTTAATTCACTTAATTGGATCATTACATTTCCGCTCAACGATGTAGTTGTAATTTCCAAATTAGATAAATAGTTAGAGGTCGGGAGACTGTAATCATGCAATTAACCCTACGAATCAACAACCAAGATAAGCAAGTTAACGAATGAAATTAAATATGTATAGTATGATTGTTCAAAGTGCTTTAACCTTGGGTTTTACTCCATTGACTGTCCGAAGTTATTTATTTTTCCGCATTAGTTTAGTTTACTTTTAGTTTATAATTTTAAAACTTTATTATTTAATTTTTCTCAATAGTTAAACTAGAATTGGATAGTTGTTTAATACAAGTCCCCGTGGGATCAATACTTGGCTTCTAAAAGGATAGTTTACTACTTGGTAGACCACTTACACTTGCATGTGTACTTGGGTGCTGTCAAGTTTTCAGTTCCCTTGCCGGAGGCTTGAATTGGGAACTATCTTATTTTTAGTTTTTCTATATTAAGTTGTAAATAGTTTTTTTTTTATTTCTCTTTTTATCACATTCTTCTTGAGATGTCAGTCTTGGATAGATGGTTTTCGAGGGATGATGATTCTTGTCATTATTGTGGAGGACCCTACCATGAGGCTTCTTATCCATATTTTGATCCAAGCATTTGGAAGGGACCTGTTAGTTTCCAACCTATGGAGCAACCCACAAGTTGGGGTGTGGTTTGTTACAATTTATATCACTCTGCAGATATGTGTGCTTTTAATCCTAATTCAATCATGTCTGCGGGTAATGCTCAAAAGACAACTATGAAGGTAGATGCAGAGTTGACTCTTCAACCAGATGTAGACAAAATTGCTGACAATTCAAAGAAGTCTGAGTACTTGAAAACTAAAATTGTTGAACAAGTTAAGGAGAAACCACCACCACCACAAGAATCCCAGCCACTCGACTGTCATCTTTCTTTTGATACTGAAATTGAGAAGGTGAATCTGAATGAAGGTGTTGAGGATACTGTAAATTTTGAAGTGGGATTGGTTGGGCCTCACTCAAAGCACTTTTCTACATTATGTTTAGATGATGTCTTATTGATGGAATTATTTAAAATAGTGGAAGAGTGTAAAGATGAGGAACAAGAATCCTATATTCTTGATTTTATATCGGATAAGCAACATAAAAACACACCTCACCTCAAGGACGAGTGGTTTACCATGCATCATCATTTACTCGGTTCCTTATTCTTTATACCACCTCCTCATGAGCGAGGCAAAAAAATAGATGCAATGTTGGGGGTGAAATTTATATCCTCAAGATGGAGGAAAAAGTTTATATAGGTCGTGCCACGACACTAAATTAGGCGCTTCTTGGGATGCAACCCAAGCTAAGGTATGTTATTTTTTTTTTAGTTTTTAGTTTTTAATTTCATGTAGTTTTTTGTTTTTTATTGAGTCGCAGGTTAATGGAAAGTCTGAGTACCCAAAACTTGAGCTAAGGAGCATGGAAAAGACTAAGTGTGGGATTCCAAGACCCTCTTAATGTGCAAAATATGCTACTAGCTAGGCCTAGAGGCCTCAAAGAGTATTTTTATCTCTTGCTTCTAAGTTCACTTTGAGGAGAAAGTAGATTTTTAAGTGTGGTGTGGGCAACTTCTCAATTTTTGGCTCAATTTTTATTTTTTTTGTAAGATATTCTTGTTGGTACTATTTTTGATTACATGGTGCAAGTGTTTTTATTGTAAATGCATTTTGAATTTTGCGAATTGCTACTTTTGAGATACCTAGGCTCAAAGTTTTTGACTCTTGTACTTGTTGGCTTAAATTTGAATTCATGTTATTGTTTGGTTGGGAGTCCATGATGATCCTATTAAGTTGAGCATATGCCATGTGTGATGTGAGTTTTTGTATATTCCATGTTGCATGTGATGTCTAGAACTTGCCCGGTGTGTGTGCAAAACAAAATAAAGAGTGTGGGTTTAGGAGATGATATAGGTATTTCTTTGATAGCCTTGTGTTATCTTTTCTTTTTGGCCTATCCTTGTTCATTATCCTAGTTAACCCCCATTGAGTCTTTAGCCTTTTCTTTGGTAGCCTCATATGTAGCCTAATCCCCTTTTTTTGATAGACCATAATTTGATCCAAAAAGCTCCTAAGTGTTTTAATGAAAAATTGATTGAGAAAGGAGTTTGAGAAATAAGAGGAAAAAATTAAATTTGATGCCCCAAGGTAATAGTTGTTAGTGTTGTTAATTGATGTGTGGTGGATGGTTATGATATAATTTATGCTAAAAATATTGCCATGGTGGAAAAAGAGAAAGAGTGATTCATGTGGTAAAAAAAAACTATATGTCCACCAAGTTTTTGTGAAAATGCTTACAAGAGTTGGGGCAAAAACAAAAGATATGGATAAATGAAATAGTGTAATTTGTTTTTTGGAGATTGTTTTTAAATGTATAATGTAGTGTATTAAATCACTTAGAGAGGTGAGTCACTATTCCCAAATAGTTCCTACCCATCCCGTAGCCTACATTACAACCCAAAAAAGACCTAATTGATCCTATACTTGACATTCTAATATTAGTAGAGCACTACACTAAGGGAAAGCTTATGGTTTATTATGTGTAACTTGTGAATTATTTGTGAGAGTGAGCGTAACTTGATTTGTATACCCATTGTGATAATTTGCATTATTGCGAGTGATTATGGGTAACTCTCTTGTGGTGAGGGGAACATGTTTGATGACTATGGGTGATTCTTTTGATGTCTTTGATTGAGAAATATGCATGAGTTTTCCACTTGTGGAGTACATTCTTGAGGCTAGGATGTTTTTGAAATGGATTCTTGAGCTTTCAATTGCGTATAACATGCTTAGTGTTGTAAACTTACATTTCGCATGATCATTGTAGTGCTAACTTGAAGGTCTTGCATGTATTAGAAGTGTGGAGTCTCTTAATCTTATGTTGTTTATAGTTAAGAGTTGTTCGAGGACGAACAAGACTTTATGTATGGGGTGGTGATGTTGGGTGTATTTATGCATTCTAGCACTACTATTCTAGCCTATTTAGCCTTGTTTTGAGGATGATTTGTGTGATTAATAGGTTGAGAATGATATAAATAAGCATTATGTGTCCAAGTATGTGTTTACAATGTTTAATGATGGTTTCACATGAGTTTTGATTCAAACTGGTCATTTAGAAGTCAACCGAGAAAACTAGTGTAACTAGCTTTAGCTAGATTTTTTTCTATTCTATCGTGCTGGATTCTAATGTGTTTTAATGAGTTACTAAGGTTATTATTATGTATTATATGCTAAAAAACTTATTTATAATTCTCAAGGGTCAATTGGATCAAGACAAGAGTCAAAATAATAAGCTTAAGCTCAATGTGAATTTAGCCTATGCTTAGCTCGTGTTTCTAGTTCACTGTTGAAGATATTGTGTTGTTTTGAGCTCTAAATTATTATTTTTAATTCTATAGTATACTTTGTGAATATATTATGATGGTATATGAAGGATATACAATCTTCAAATTAAGTGGAAACAACTTTAAAAGGCTCGGAAATGACCACGGAAGCAAACACAAGCTGGACATAATTTGGACCCCTGAAATGTATGGGGCGTGTGTGGACAGTACTAGAGTACAATAGACGATTGTAAAACACTAATGGATTCATAAGAGGCCTAAATTATTGACCCACTAGCGCATGTATGTCCTAATGAGGTTTAAGGAGGCTCCGTGATGCGGTGAAATCACGACAAGATATTGAATTTTGACAGATTTTTGACAATTGTGAACTGGCATGTCACCGCGATGTGGTGATGCCCAGAATCGGGATGATTCTTCCCAGCTGAAGAACAACGATGTGGAAACCTAATCCAAGTGGGGTTATGGCTTGTATACTATAAATATATTGTCCCAAACAACGTTTTAAAAATCTTGGAACACCCTAGATCAACTTGGACATCATTGGACGCTACCACAACTTCTTTTTAGATTTTATCATTCTTTAATTTAGTTTTTTGCATGGTTTGTATCATCACTTCAAGGGATTGGATAATGAATGTTTTGCGGAGAAATTTTGACTTTTTGAGAAGAGTCGCCACTTAATTTTGAAAAGGAATTAAGAAACCTTTAGAGAGTTACTTCAAACGATTCAAAACAGAAAATTCGTTTTAAGTTAGAGATTCTAGATAAGCGGTTCCTATTAACGTTTTTGGAAGGTGTTAGGCACCTAAAACGTCCGCTAACTTGCGGTTATCTGGACTGTTTGAAAACATCTTTTGATTAACTTCTGAAAAGATTAATTTGTTGAAATAGTGATTTGATTTAAAAAAAAAAAGACTTGTGTAAAATAGATTTAGGGGACTTAATAGGGATTTTAACTAAATCTAAACAAAACTAATAAACAAATAAACACATAAAATGGGAAGGGAGGAGAAAGTAAAGGATTTAGGCCATTGAGCCCAAATCAACAAGACCTGTCCTAGTCTAGTTGGGATTCCGACCCATTTCACCTATCCTAAACTATTTTTCGAGCCTTTGGCTCGAGTCTTGCTCCACCTATATTAAATATAACTTTGGCTTCGAGGCCGAAATGAATGAATAAATAAATGACTAAATGAATAAATAAAAAGAAGACAATAATAAAAATTGAGACTTTTCAAGTCTCTTAATGACCTCATCAATGGGTTTTGACCTATTTTCCTTCTTCGTCTATCTTCTAGCACCCACACGCCATGTAGTGGACCTCGGGTTTAAACTTCAAACTTGACTCGAAGGGATATACCTGATTGGCTCATTACGAAATGCAAGAGGAGAGGAATCCATTTGGACTCGAGATATTTTTTTTGCATGCAAAGAAAAGATAAAGAAATTAATATACGTTCAAGGCATAAAAGTGACATATTTCAAAGCAAAAGAAAATATCAAGAACCAATTTTGAATGACAATGATAAGCACACTTGCACAAGAATGAGAGTCAACAAATAAAATGCAAAGCAAAGACACCCACTTACATGCCTCATGATTTATGTTCATACAAGAATGAATAAAGGTAAAAGAAAGAAGGCCATATTCAATGAATTAATGCAAGAAACAAACAACGTAAGCTTGCGAAAGTAAAGGGATGAGGCAACAAGGAAAATACTCATGACTTCTAAAATTGAACAAACATAGATACTAATCCATATAACAAAAGAAAATAAAGGTTAACTTTTCAAGCAAGAGAATCTTTAAATTTCAATCAAGGCGACATTAACGAAAATTCATACATCTAAATTACAACCAAAAAGTTATAAGAAAAAACGTGTAATGACCTATGGTTTATATTTCTAAGACATCGTTGATTCTCCTTTGATATCACGAATCAATGAAGACACGAATCAAGTCTTTACACTCACAAAGAGCACATATAACAATCCAAAGGGCGCAAGAAAACTAGAATAAAGTTTAGCATTTCTAAAAGTGAAATATTGTTTCACAATCATACTATGCATGACTCGAAAATATCTAAATAATTCTATTTAGCGACAAAAATTTGAACTTTCTCATCATTTTGACAAATTTGAAAACATGTGAAAAAGAGGAATAAACATCGTGGATGAAAAATAAAGCTAGCACTTCATCTCTTATATGAAGATTTTGGAGATCCCTTAAAATAATTAACAAGTAAATGAAAAATTCTTGATCTAATCAATTACTATTTTTATTAAGGAGAAACAAACAATAGTAACTATTTTTTCAACATAAAAGAATTAACTTTACAGCTAAAACAAGCATATCCGTCAACAATAAATTTAAACAAGACATGAGTTTGTCTTTTGAGCAAAGATCAAAACTGTATACATGAAACTCAAGGAATAAAGTCAAAAGGCAAAACAAACAATATTAATCATTCTTTTCAACATAAAGAAAATAACTTTACATGCTAAAAACAGACATATCTACCAACAATGAGTTTAAACAAGACATGGGTATGACTTTTCAAGTAAAGATCTAAACTTTATCCAAAATAATCAAAGAATAAGGTCAAAAGGCAAAACAACCAATATTAACTATTATTTTCAACATAAAGAAAATAACTTTACATGCTAAAAATAAACATATTCAACAAGAATGAGTTTAAACAAAACATGATTATGTTTTTCAAGCAAAGATCTAAAATTTATCCAAAATAATCAAAGAATAAGGTCAAAAGGCGAAATATTCAACATTAACTATTCTTTTCAACATAAAGAAAATAACTTTACATGCTAAAAACAAATATATCCAACAACAATGAGTTTAAACAAAGCATAAATACATCTTTTAAGCAAAGATTGAAACTTTATCCAAAATAATCAAAGAATAAAGTAAAAAAAAGACACATACAACTATTGTTTGCTCATTTTTATATCATGAAAATGAAAATAATTAGAATATTGATACCAAAACATCCTAGGGTCTTTAAGGCCATCTACAACATACAATCCCAGCAAACAAAACTATATCTACGAACTATGAAGAAGAAAAAAAGATAAGAAAACGATAATAAAAACTAAAAAAAAAAAAGATGTGTTTACCTTTTTGGGGGCGGCAAAACGAGACTACGAGCTTCGTCGGAATCAACCACCACCAAAAAAATGTCGCCGGCAACTTGAAATTTTTTATTAGCCGACCAACTCTATGAAACAAAAATTCTTACTAAATAAAAATAACTATTTTGCTCAAAAAGGATTTTTTCACCTTTCTAGCCTCTTTTTTTCTTTTCTTTTTCCCCCTTTTTTACCAAAGTAGTGGTAGTATTTATAGGAGAGAATGAGGGTTTTTTTCCTCTCTTCCACCAATGTGGGAGAAAATTATTTATAGGAAAGGATGAAGATTTATTTCTTGTCATCCACCAATGTGGGAGAAAAAATAATTAAGGGTATTTTTGAAATTTTAAAATTAAAGATAAGGTGAGGTGAAAGATAATGTGGTGGAAAGTTGTACAATGTAGTACAACTTTTGAATTTCAAAATTGGGAAAAGACAAAGTTGGGGGAAAATAGTATAATGTAGTACAATTTGAAATTATTTTTTTGTGGAATTAGGTAGAAGTTATGAGAGTTTTTGAGAATTTTGGGGTTATTTAAAATATAACCCCAATTGGGATTTAAAATTTAGCCATATTTATTTAATTTTGACCAAATTAGAAATCAATTGACGGATTGCATTACAATTATGGCCAATTTGATTTCAATTATGGCCAAATCTAATAGATTGGCTAAATTAAACTGAAATTCGATGCAAATTAATACTTCCTTTAATCCCGGGCTTCTTGATTTTATAAAATCAAACACATATGTATCCGAATAAATTATTTTTTTGAGAGTAAATTATATTTAAATCAAAACTTTAATCATTTGAATCTCTAAGCCTTGATTAAAATCCAATATTTTATAAAATAAATATTTAAGTAATAAAATTATAAAATCTCGTGTAATTGAATACGATAAATTATAATCACTACTTAAAATGGTAAAATTAGGTACAAAAATATTTAATAAATTTTTATTCGGATGAAATAAATATTTTAATTTTATTAAAAATCAAAGAAACTCAGGATTAAATTTAGTCATGGAGGGCAAAAATTAGGTGTCAACAATTGCCCCTCCTTTTGGGTAGGGTGGATGCAAGTAACCCTAGGCAAAGGGAGGTTGACGTTCCTAATTTTTGTCCGACCACAAATTTAAAACTGAAAGAGGTTGGCTTTTGCATGAGTCTCATAGAGTCATGGCCGAACCCAGGTCAGGTTTCCTACATATCTCAGGTTACAAGAGAATTCAGGCTACTTATAGTTCATAAAACTTGATTTAAGGCACGATTTTCAAAAAAATAAATCACTATCTTAGTTTTTTGGAGTTTTTGACGATTGAAAAGATAGGAAATGGAGGGATTTGGGGAGGAGGTTGAAATGCAGTCGAGTTTTCTACATAGAGCCCAACCTACATATCTCTGAGACTCAGGGAATCAGATTGCCTATAGTTTGACTCAATCGGTAGAAAAGATAGTGTTTTATTTTGGACTATCTTTGGCTTGAAATGAGTGACAAGTTGATCGAATTATGAAAAAGTGGCTTGTAACCTCTTAACCATGAATGTGGGATCCTTAACATCCATATGCAAGAACTTACCTGGACATAATTTCCAAAACTCAAGTATGTTGCCACCCGAATCTGAAAGAAAGAGAAGTTTACCCTCGGTATGAGTTTAGAAATATACCGAAGGTGAAGCTGAAACTAAAATATCTCAAACTACCCACATGCCTTCTAACAGGGGTGTGGTTGGATGGTGGTGGCGATTATCCTTTATCTCACGTCCAAAGAGTTTGACGTCCCTCTTTAGACTATGTTCAGTTTTTCTGCTAAGAAAGTGTTCCACGTTATGCTGCATCCTATCTGAAGTTGTCTGCACCTGTGGTTTTGATTTGAGATTTTCATTCTCTCGGATGCTCTCGACAATGTTTCAAACAAAAATTGTTAGTGCTAAACATAATCCATGAAAGAGGTATATGGTTTTTACCATATCTCCATGTGAGTTATTGCCTGAAAAGCAAAGTCATCCCTTTCATTTACCTGTTTGGAAGGAAATAACTTGCAATAATAGACACAACAACTCTCTTGGTCATTGCATAATTATCTTATTTATCGATTGAATATGTCTTCAAAGTGGGTGTCTCTCTTGGACATCGACGACACTTTATGTAGAATGATTCCTGCAACCGCTTAATCTTGCACTGATACGGCAACCCTTTTGAGTCACCTATAGTGCTTGTCGTATGTGGCATGATAATATCTCTGGTTATTGATCATAATTTTTTGCATATGATCTCAGGTAAGTCTTGCGCATCTTTTGTACCGATACGACTTATAGATTTTCCTTAAATTGTCAATCTTTGGATAATCTTGCATATTATTTGATGTTGGATAGGAGGCAACTTATAGATATCCTTTGAATTGCTAGCTTTTAGGTAATCCTGCACATTATCTGACCTTGGATAAGAGATGATTTATAGATATCCCTCCAATCGCTAGCTTTTAGGTGTTTCTGCACATCATCCGACCTTGGATACAATATGACTTATAGATATTACTCAAATTACTAGTCCTTGGATAATCCTGCAAATAATCGATCTTGGATATGACGTGGCTTATAGATAACCCTTGGACGTATCAATTTGATAATCTCGCATATTCTCCGATAAGGATTTAGTTGAGACTTATGGATAACCTCCAAACTATTAAATTTTGGGCAATCTTACACACTATCCAGTTAGGATATTGTTGTGGCTTACGGATGACCTACAGGCTATCAACTCATAGGTGATCTTGCATACAATCCTATTTTAAATAATATGACTTATAGATGACCCTCAAATTGTCAATTTCTAGGAAATCTCATACATCATCCATCTTTAGACACCAACTTAAAGGCGTCCCTTCAAATCGTGTGCTCTTGATGCATTCAGATGCTGATTCACAAAATGATGAGATATCCTCGACGCCAGTGTTTATGTCTAGCATGTCAATAGATATTAAATGCTGATGATATTCTCGACGCCAGTATTTATGTCTTGTGTGTTATCTGATATGAATGTTGATGATATTCTCGATGCCAACGTTTATGTCTTACGTGTCAACAGATATTGCATGGTGATGATATCCTCGATGCCAGTATTTATGTATTGCGTGTCAACAGATATGAAATACTAATGATATTCTAGACACCAGCGTTTGTGTATTGCGTGTCAACAGATATGAAATGCTGATGATATTCTCGATGCTAGCATTTATGTCTTACGTGTCAATAGATATTGAATGGTGATTATATCCTCGACGCTAGCATTTATGTCTTGCATATCAGTAGATATAAAATACTGATGATATCCTCGATGCTAGCGTTTATGTTTTACGTGTCAGCAGATATTGAATAGGTCTCTTGGCAATAATATGCAATGTTCTTCTCGGCGATGATATGAATGGCCCTCTTGGCAATGCTATGAAATGGCTTTCTTGGTAATGATATGAATGGCCCTGTTGGCAGTGATGTGAATGGCCCTCTCGGTAATAATATGCAATAGTACTCTCGGCAATGATATGAATGGCCTTCTTGGCAATGCTATGAAATGGCCCTCTTGGCAATGATATGAATGGCCCTCTTGGTAATGATGTGAATGACCCTCTCGACAATGATATGAAATGGCCCTCTCGACGATGATATGAAATGCCCTCTCGGCAATGCTATGAAATGGCTCTCTTGGCAATGATATGAATGGTCCTCTTTGCAATTTGAAAACAGTTTCACCTGAGTTTGTTTGTCTGCATCTTGCTTTCTACATGTACCTGTACTCAAGGTAGATGATTAGTAGACATAAAGTCGCTTTTGCTAGCGACTATTTTTTTAGAAAATTTCTAAATACAATATTTGTAAAGAAGACAAGACACTTTTGTTTGTCCTCCATGATCTCAAGAAATGAGATGGACAATTCAAAAGGTCCTCAATAACCGGGTATTAAACCCCTTTTTAGCGCTACCCAAAAATACCGTTCTTGAGCATTAGTGCTCTGGTGTGGCTCCCAATTTGCTCGGAGATTTTTGAAAGAGACTCTCATTTTTGTGTATTGGTCCCTGCATCCACAGAAAAATGATTAGTTTGAGTGAAACTACTCCGTGTTGACTTTCTTCAATTCTCTATTTGCTCTACGCCATCTTTTGGGTACTCCGTCATGTTGGGACTTCCACCTTGACTCCCCATCCTAATTGATGTCTAGGCAATCATTAAATAAAAGATTTATATAGATTTTTGAAAGTAGTCTTAATTTTTTAGAAAATAGTTTTGAAAACTCCTGCAAAACTTTAGAAAATCATTGCCAATCATGTCATGTGCTAGCTCAACGACCATCTTTCTCTTGATTCTGACAATGTCCGATGTTTGATGGTGGATTGCTAGGGATTCAGCATTGTCGAGGCTCTCTACCAGAAGTTTTATCAAAGACGGAGATTCAGTCTTCCTAGACTTTATCATAGGTGGTGATTCTCAAATCTCAACTTCAACCTCTAGTACTGGGGAATTTGAAATATATTTCAATATATTAGTGGAAATTTTAAGGACCTCCTCAAAATTTCTCCCCCAGTTTAAAGTAGTCTGAGATGATATCATCTCGAGAAAATCCAAAGTCTTTGTTGGTCTTCGTTCTCCTTGTTGGATGTCGATCTTCCCTTGTAAATTTTTTAGATTCCTTCTCAAAAATTCTGCCCCAGTTTTAATTTCCTGAGGTTATATGACCGAGCCGTTAGGGCGCCTATGTATCCCGTTGAAGTAGGAATTACGTCAAACATAGTTCAAGACTACGCTAAGGATATATAGAAAAATCTAATGGGTTGACCGAAGCCGAAATAGGCCGTCTACGTATTCCTTTTGTTGGGAATTCAGGTCATCACATAGTTCATACATAAAAGAAAACAATAAAGTATCCTAGAGGGTTGACCGAAGCCGACATAGGCCGCTTACGTATCCTTTTTTGGGAATTTAGGTCAAACGTAGTTCGTACATAAAAAAAATGATAAATTTTCCTAAGGGGTTGACCGAAGACGACATAGGCCGCCTACGTATCCCTTTTTGGGAATTCAGGTCAAACGTAGTTCGTACATAAACTCATAATGGCCCTAAATATAATCTTACCCATCTTACTAGGATATAAATAAGTAATTTTATGGATGACATGACGTTTGCATTGGGTTTGTCTTGATAGAGCAAAGGATCAAATGTCCAATGGAGTCATCGCCTTCCTAGTTAACCACCTCAGTTTCCTCTAGATTAGGCTTCTTTGATTCTCGAACTCTTTGACTCTTCTGTTGACTGTTCTAGGGCTACCATTATTTTTTTTCTTGACATGACATGACAATGGCAGGTTTTAAGTTACTGTTATACAACGGGCGATGAGTCATGAGTGGAGTGGAGGTCCAATTCAATAATATTTCCTCCAATTAATCTTCCATGATTTCGATTGTCTTGGAAAATTCTTCCCTCACATTTTCCCTTATTCCATCCTCGAGACTATCGCTTACAGGGTTGAAAAATGATTGGTAGAGTTCAGTTTTACTACTAGTCATTTTTCTTTTCCTGTAACAAAGCTATACTTAAGAAGCGGACCTCTTATTCATTTTGATCTGGTAAAGTAGGGTCATTTTGTGCCAACACAGAGTAGTTTCTATTACCTGCAAAGTAAAAACAACTCAAACGCTGACGTGTAAGATTCTTTTAGTAATAAGTAAAGCAAGATGATAAGGTAGGAAGTAAACACATAGAGTTGTTTCTCATCTCATGCAAATTGATCCATGAAATAATGATGAATCAAGGATTTCAATGAATAGGATTTTGCTCAATGATATGGATAGGTGGAATTTGTAGGGAAGGTTCAACTCTTCTTCTTCCTTCAAGAAAGTGGAGGACAACAGAGCTATTGGAGATATGGGCCGGGCTGAAAGATTGCTTACGTATCTCAGGAGGAGAAATCAGGCCCTACGTAGTTCGAAACTATAACAACTTTTTCTGATTCTAAAGTCAACTTTCCTAAAATGGTAGCGATCATTTTGGAAGTTTTAAGAATGACCACGGACTTTTTTGAGAAACTTGGGAGACTTGGAGTACTTTTAGTCGGACTTTTGTATAGTGGGGTATATTTCTGCCTAGAGATGTTCTATGGAAAATGGGATTGGATTAGTTCGCCTTTGATTCAAATCAACATAACACGTATAAGCACATAAATAGTTATATTACACAATCATATTGTAATAAATGTGCATCATAATTAGGTGACCCTTTGAGCCAAGGGTTTGGGCCTAACGATTTTTGAAGAAAAAATATATGCTTGCTTAAGGTCAATCCATTATCCCCTAACTTTTATAGACACTTAAAGGGCATAAATGCCTACAAAAGATAACGAAAGAGGGATACAATATTTAGGGAAAGGGAAATAACATGAAAGAAGATACGTTCCCACACAGGGGATAAAAAATACTAATTCCTGAGTGCTTTTTCTATCAGCCTTCCCCTTCTTAGCTTCATCCATTTCTTATAATGGTGACATCCATTGATGTTCAAATTGTGCCTTAAATGCAACTTCCCAAATCGATCAATTTTTTGCTTAACTTGCTTCAATTCTTCTTACGAAAGTAAGCAAATCAAGCTTTTTTCCGACCCCCAAAGGATAATGGATTGAATTAGACAGGCATACATTTTCTTCAACACATAAATATGGTTTGTCTATAATTGACTCGGGGTCAATAGACGCAGGGCAGGTTTTCTAATGGTCCCAATACCCCGCTCTGGTATTGGGTCGTCCTAGGCTCATGCCTAAAATAAGGTTTTGGTTTCGTTGTATCCTAGGTGTCTAGAGTAGGTTTGAACATTGGTTCTCAAGCGGACAACTTGAGTTTGAAAATACGAACAACCATCAGACGACTCACATGCTAATAAGCCATTCGTATTTCCAACACATTTAGGAATTGAACAACAAGGGTCGGGACATCCACAAAACCCCAAAATAGTTTAAATAATGCAGGAATATGCCATGAGATGCGATAGTTAAACTTTACAGAAATGAAACATATAAACACATAAACAGTTAATCAAAAGACGAAATCAAACATTTGGTTAGAACCTAGTTACAAATCCCCAGCAGAGTCGCCATTTATGTTTTGCGGAGAAATTTTGACTTTTGAAAGAGAGTCGCCACTTAATTTTGAAAAGAAATTAAGAAACCTTTAGAGAGTTACTTAAAATGATTCAAAATAAAAAAATCATTTTAAGTTAGAGATTCTGAATAAGTGGTTCCTATAATGTTTTTAGGAAGGTGTTAGGCACCTAAAACATCCGCTAACTTGCGGTGATCCGAACTGTTTGAAAATTGTCTTTGATTAACTTCTAAAAGATTAATTTATTGAAAAATAATTGATTTTTTAGAAAAGACTTTTGTAAGATAGATTTAGGCGACTTAGTAGGGATTTTGACTAAGTCTAAGCAAAATGAATAAGCAAATAAACACGTAAAAGGGGAAAGGGATGAGAAAGTAAATACAACTTTGGCTTCATGGCCCGAATGGATAAAATAAAGAAATAAGGCAACAGAGAAATGAATGCATAAAGACAACGATAAATAACTAAGCAAATAGATGAGACTCTTTAAGTCTCTTAGCCGCTTCAGATACGGAACTTTAATCCGTTTTCCTTCTTCGTTCGACTATTCATATTTGTATGCCATGCGAATAACTTTTAGACTTTCCTTCGGGATTGACTGAATAAGATGGGCCTCATTGGCCCATGATGAGTATGCAAGAGGGAAAGAGTCCATATAGGACTCAATCCATTCACATGCAAGAAGAAAAAATAAGAGAGATTAATGTGCATATCCAAAGTGCGGAACGCCATACGGAAAAGCAGCATAACAAATCAATAAACAAAAAAAAGGGACCTACTGTAATCTAAAATGACATAGCAAACAGTAAGCCAAGATATAAAAATAATTCCAAGAAAAAGTCATGCAATTATGGCTAACACCAATACATAAACACGCATACAAAATAAAAAAACGTTTAAGACTAAATTTGTAAGAATTCTCATAAATAGGAATAAGAAAACAATGAGACATACACTAGAGTTGAGGGTTAAAATGAATCTCATGAGCGACCTATTCATATCATTGAGTAAGAAAAGAAGCATTCTTTTCTGGGAAACGAAACAGAGCTCTTCACTATATAATTTCTTCGAAAGGATACAACTTCTAAACGTGCCATACCAAAATCTAACAGCTTGAAAAACGAACAATAGAATACCATGACTTAAAGAAAAGTGCATGAAACTTTACATAAGATCTGTTGAAACAACTAAAAATCATAACTTTTTCAAGAAAAGTAAGTTTTTAAGTTTTAAAAAAAAAGATAATATATTTATACTACAGTGAACAAAGAAGTAGCAGATCCCTGAGCAGCCAAAAGAGTCTTAGTAATTATCAATTTAAGAGTAATCCCGCCACCACTTCAATGAACAACAACGGCATAACCAGTAATACCCTAAAGCACGGGCAGACTTAATGAACAGAAAGCAAAAGGGAGAGAATGTTTGTGAAGATCGAGTAAAACATGCCTATCTAGAGTCTTGGCAGAGAAACTATGAAGATTAGAAACGGTTATGACAAGATCCCATTTCATCTTCCGAATTTGTTTCCGAGGGAAAACTAAGAAATTTTCTCTCATATAAAAAACCTTTTCTCTACATAGGAAGCGGCCTTACCAAAACTCTAGGAATTTTAGGCTTTGCAAATTATTACTAGAAAGAAAACCGCAAACCCAACTCAAAGAGAATGCACCCTATGTAATGATTTTTTGACACCAAAGAGACCCTATCCATTCTTTTTTACAATAAAGCCAACACATTTCTTCGGGGATCAGACAAACAAAACACCGACTTGAAACAAACTCAAAAAGGAAATAAAAGATTTAAACTTTGCAATTTTGCAACAAATGCAACATGGATATCAGGTGAACAAGATTCAGCAGCTCAAAACGTATTAAACAAAATCGAAACACGAAACTTTAACCACAAAAATCAGGCAAACAAGATTTCAATAGCCTGAAACTTCAAAAACATGAAACTTTAAACGACGAAACCAACCTCAACAGCATACTAACAATTCAAAATAGAATCGAAGAGACATGAGACCTTAGCTACCAAACCCACCTTAATAGGATACCAGTTACTCCAAAACAAAAATCAAAAGCACGAAACTTTAACATAAAAAAAAATCTATGGTCTGTAAGACCTCTACATCCAACAAATTCCCAGCACTTACGGCTATCAATGTGATTGCAACAAATACCACAATTAAGTGGCTAAACGCTAAAAATAGAATAGACTAGAAGAAGAAGAAAATGTTCAAAGCTAACAGAGATGACGCATTATCTGTTGCGGAGAAGCAAAATAGGACAACGAGTCAACGTCAAGATTCCAACCACCAAAAAAAGCTTATCAGCTACTTCGAACAACTCCGATGAGCTTTAAGCTTTTACTAAAATGGAAGAACTTATTTATTTTTGCTCAAAATGGCTCTCTTTTTTGAGACCCCAGTAGAAACAAGAAAATTCTTCGCTCTGTGCAGGTTCCAAATTTTCCACCTAAAGAGATTTTTCCTTCTTCTCTTTTCAAACCCAAGAGAAGAGTACCTAACCCAATTTCGAACCCTAATTTTCCAACCCTAAAATCTCCTTTGTTTTTGCAAAATTTAGTTTCTCTCCCCAAAAAAAATCTGCTCTCCCCATCTTGCCTCAATCAGCCTTTATATAGAGAAATAGGCTAAGGTTCTTTTCCAGAAGGAATTCAAAATTTTTCCCCTCACCCTCGGATTCCCCTCAACAAGTTGTACCAATTTTAAAATTGGTGGACCAATAAGAATTAGGCCAAAATAATTTTTTTCTAAGACCCAATAGAAACCTACCAAATATGTACGAAATCGTACCCTTGTCCTAAGATTCGCGGAGCTAACCATTGGAGACGACACCTAACCTTGTTTCTAGAAGATTCAAACATCTTTTGCTCATCTCACTGGTGCTTGAGATGCGCGACGAAGAGAAAAAGGATGGGTTGGTTGTGGGTTGACGAATTTGGATTGAGAACGAGGGGAATCGGGTTGATTTTTGTTGTTTTTTTGAAGCTGTACGTGTTGTTGGTTATGTTGTACATCGATGAGGTTGGTGTTGGTTATAAGCTGATGAGGATTTTTCATTGTTGGGGTTTAAGTTGTACGCGCTTTTGACTGAGGTTGATATTGGTGTTGTAGAAGTTGCTTAAGAGGATAGGGGTGTGGGCCGGTTAGGGTTGAAATTATTGATTGGATTGGTTGTGGGCTGAAATTGCCTTGTTGTTGGGCTGGTGTTGAAAAATATTGGTCCTGGGGTGGTGCTGATGGGAATTTGGGGCTAATTTGGCAAAGTCAAAAGGAAATTGGGCTTGAGTTGTTCTTAAGAGGCTGTTGGGTTAGTGTATCGAGCTGGTGGAATTATTTAAGATATAGCCCGATTAAGATTAAGTTTAAGCTATTTGGCAAATAGCCTATTGATAGAGATTTAGTCAATTGTGTTTAAATTTTGACCTCATTGAAGATTAATCGGCTAATTGTATTGCAATTGTATCCAAATCAACTTCAATTAAATCTAATTTAATACATTGACCAAATAGAGTCAAGATTGAAAACGAATTTAGCAACTAGTTTAATCCCGAGCTTCTTTGACTTGATAAAATTAAGTAGACATTTCTCCAAATAAGCCATTGTTGAAATAGATCATTTTCAAATCAAGATTTTAATTAGTGTATTTATTTTTAAAATAATCTTTAATTAAAATCCGATATTCCATAGAATAAACATTCAAGTAATCCAATTGTGAAATATAGCATAATTGAACATGATAATATATAATTGCTCCTTAAAGTGACAAAATCACGTACAAATATACTTTTCAAAATCTTATTCTGATGAAATTAATGTTTTGATTTTATTAAAAATAAAAAAAACCTAGCATTAAAATTAGTCGTGGAGGGCAAAAATTAGGTGTCAACAACTGCCCACTCCCTTTGGGTAGGATGGATGCAAGTAATTCTAGGCAAAGGCACCAAAAACGTCCGCTAACTTGCAATTGTCCGGACTGTTTGAAAACATCTTTTGATTAACTTCTGAAAAGATTAATTTGTTGAAATAGTGATTTGATTTAAAAAAAAAAGACTTGTGTAAAATAGATTTAGGCGACTTAGTAGGGATTTTAACTAAGTCTAAACAAAACTAATAAACAAATAAACACATAAAAGGGGAAGGGAGGAGAAAGTAAAGGATTTAGGCCATTGAGCCCAAATCAACGAGACCTGTCCTAGTCTAGTTGGGATTCCGACCCATTTCACCTGTCCTAAACTATTTTTCGAGCCTTTGGCTCGAGTGTTGCTCTACCTATATTAAATACAACTTTGGCTTCAAGGCCGAAATGAATGAATAAATGAATAAATGAAAAAAAGACAATAATAAAAATTGAGACTTTTCAAGTCTCTTAATGACCTCATCAATGAGTTTTGACCCATTTTCCTTCTTCGTCTGTCTTCTAGCACCCACACACCATGTAGTGGACCTCGGGTTTAAACTTCGAACTTGACTCGAAGGGATAGACCTCATTTTCCCATTACGAAATGCAAGAGGAGAGGAATCCATTTGGACTCGAGACATTTTTTTTGCATGCAAAGAAAAGATAAAGAAATTAATATACGTTCAAGGCATAAAAGTGACATATTTCAAAGCAAAAGAAAATATCAAGAACCAATTTTGAATGACAATGATAAGCACACTTGCACAAGAATGAGAGTCAACAAATAAAATGCAAAGCAAAGACACCCACTTACATGCCTCATGATTTATGTTCATACAAGAATGAATAAAGGTAAAAGGAAGAAGGTCATATTCAATGAATTAATGCAAGAAACAAACAACGTAAGCTTGCGAAAGTAAAGGGATGAGGCAACAAGAAAAATACTCATGACTTCTAAAATTGAACAAACATAGATACTAATCCATATAACCAAAGAAAATAAAGGTTAACTTTTCAAGCAAGAGAATCTTTAAATTTCAATTAAGGCGACATTAACGAAAATTCATACATCTAAATTACAACCAAAATTTTATTAAAAAAATGTGTAATGACCTATGGTTTATATTTCGAAGACGTCGTTGATTCTCCTTTGATATTATGAATCAATGAGAGACACGAATCAAGTCTTTACACTCACAAAATGCACATATAACAATCCAAAGGGCGCAAGAAAATTAGAATAAAGTTTAGCATTTCTAAAAGTGAAATATTGTTTCACAATCATACTATGCATGACTCGAAAATATCTAAATAATTCTATTTACCACAAAAATTTAAATTTTCTCATCATTTTGACAAATTTGAAAACATGCGAAAAAGAGGAATAAACATCGTGGATGAAAAATAAAGCTAGCACTTCATCTCTTATATGAAGATTTCGGAGATCCCTTAAAATAATTAACAAGTAAATAAAAAATTCTTGATTTAATCAATTACTATTTTTATCAAGGCGAAACAAATAATAGTAACTATTTTTTTAAAATAAAAGAAACAACTTTACAGCTAAAACAAACATATCCGCCAACAATAAATTTAAACAAGACATGAGTTTGTCTTTTGAGGAAAGATCAAAACTTTATACATGACAATCAAAGAATAAAGTCAAAAGGCAAAACAATCAATATTAACCATTCTTTTCAACATAAAGAAAATAAATTTACATGCTAAAAACAAACATATCTACTAACAATGAGTTTAAACAAGACATGGGTATGACTTTTCAAGTAAAGATCTAAACTTTATCCGAAATAATCAAGGAATAAGGTCAAAAGGCAAAACAATCAATATTAACTATTCTTTTCAACATAAAGAAAATAACTTTACATGTTAAAAATAAACATATTCAACAATAATAAGTTTAAACAAGACATGATTATATTTTTCAAGCAAAGATCTAAACTTTATCCAAAATAATCAAAGAATAAGGTGAAAAGGCGAAACATTCAACATTAACAATTCTTTTCAACATAAAGAAAATAATTTTACATGATAAAAACAAATATATCCAACAACAATGAGTTTAAACAAAGCATAAATACATATTTTAAGCAAAGATTGAAACTTTATACAAAATAATCAAAGAATAAAGTAAAAAAAAGACACATACAACTATTGTTAGCTCATTTTTATATCATGAACATGAAAATAATTAGAATATCGATACCAACGTCCTAGGGCCTTTAAGGCCATCTACAGCATACAATCCCAGCAAACAAAATTATATCTACGAACTATGAAGAAGGAAAAAGATGAAGAAGAAAATGATAATAAAAACTAAAAAAAAAAGATGTGTTTACCTTTTGGGGGGCAGCAAAATGAGACTACGAGCTTCGTCAGAATCAACCACCACCAAAAAAACGTCGCCAGCAACTTGAAATTTTTTATTAGCCGACCAACTCTATGAAACAAAAATTTTTACTAAATAAAAATAATTATTTTGCTCAAAAAGGATTTTTTCACCTTTCTAACCTTTTTTTTTCCTTCCTTTTTTACCAAAGTAATGGTAGTATTTATAGGAGAGAATGAGATTTTTTTCTTCTTCCACCAATGTGGGAGAAAAGTATTTATAGGAAAGGATGAAGATTTATTTCTTGTCCTCCACCAATGTGGGAGAAAAAGCAAATAAGGGTGTTTTTGAAATTTTAAAATTAAAGATAAGGTGAGGTAGAAGATAATGTGGGGGAAAATTGTACAATGTAGTACAACTTTTGAATTTTAAAATTGAGAAAAGACAAAGTTGGGGAGGAAATAGTATAATGTAGTACAATTTGAAATTATTTTTTTTGTGGAATTAGGTAGAAGCTATGAGAGTTTTTGGGAATTTTGGGGTTATTTAAAATATAACCCCAATTGGGATTTAAAATTTAGCCATATTTATTTAATTTTGACCAAATTACAAATCAATTGACGGATTGCATTACAATTATGGCCAATTTGATTTCAATTATGGCCAAATCTAATAGATTGGCTAAATTAAATTGAAATTTGATGCGAATTAATACTTCCTTGAATCCCGGGATTCTTGATTTTATAAAATCAAACACATATTTATCTAAATAAATTATTTTTTGAGAGTAAATTATATTTAAATCAAAACTTTAATTATTTGAATCTATAAGCCTTGATTAAAATTCGAGTAAAAAATAAATATTTAAGTAACAAAAATTATAAAATCTCGTATAATTGAATACGATAAATTATAATCACTACTTAAAATGACAAAATTACGTACAAATATATTTAACAAATTTTTATTCGGATGAAATAAATATTTAAATTTTATTAAAAATTAAAGAAACTCAGGATTAAATTTAGTCGTGGAGGGCAAAAAATTAGGTGTCAACAATGAATATTTCATTCAAGGCTAAACCGTCTTTCTGGGGTTAAAGCCAAGAACATGAGTACTATTATTTTGAATTCATTTCATTTAATTTTGCTTATCATTATGGGTTGTTTGTTTATTCTTAAATTGATTATTTTGAGGATTAGCTACCCTTAGAATACATCAATTGTTGACCTTGTGATCTCGGGACAGGGAATGGGGAGATAGAACACGGGAATAAACAAAGTTTGAATTTTTATTCTTTTATAAAATAAAGAATTGAACTTAGTGTCTAGGACAGAGATGTATTTAGATGCCTTACTTGATTCATACGTAGGATGATAACTTTAATTCACTTCATTGGATTATTACATCCCCACTCAATGACGTAGTTGTAATGTCCAAATTAGGTAAATAGTTAGAGGTCGGGAGACCGTAATCATGCAATAAACCTACGAATCAACAACCAAGATAAGCAAGTTAACGAATGAAATTTAATATACATAGTATGATTGTTCAAAGTGATTTAACCCTGCGTTTTACTCCATTGACTGTCCCAAGTCATTTACTTTTCCGCATTAGTTTAGTTTAATTCTAGTTTATAATTCTAAAACTTTATTATTTAATTTTTCTCAGTTGTTAAACTAGAATTGGATAGTTGTTTAATACAAGTCCCTGTGGGATCGATACTTGGCTTCTTGAAGGCCACTTTACTACTTGGTAGACCACGTATACTTGCATGTATGCTTGGGCACTGTCAGATCCGTTTGCACTTCCACCCGAAAATGAGTAAACCCTAAAACAAACCACCAGGTCTCATATGCTCGGCCTTCACCTACTGACAACATAGGTACTGAACCACTAAATCCACTACATCTCACCCCATACCACCCCATAAGTAGTGTTATCTCAAATCACGATACATCTTAGTCACACTTGGATGGATGGAATATTTAGAAGAATGGGCCTCCTCCAAGATCAACCTAATTTAGCCACCCACTCTCAGCACACAAACTCGACCACCGATTTGCAAAACTCCATCTTAATCAAGTGAGTCTTCCTTAGAATCACCACTCAATACCTTACCTCGAATCAACCTCAATCCAACATCATTAAACTAATGAGTTCGGATCTGATCCATCAAAGAAGATCCAGCCTTCACAAATTCAAAACACACCTAGTTGTGAAAATATCAAGCCTAACCATCTGGTTAGCTAAAGACTGAACCTCTAAGGCTAGAGGCCTCTCTTGGGTCAAAAGATACACCGAGATACCCATGCTAGTCGACTTTCGGCTCAAGGAATCTGCAACCACATTATCCTTACCCAGATGATGAAGAATGGTCAAGTAATAATCCTTAAGCAACTCGAGCCAGCGGTGCTTCCTTATATTAAGATCTCGCCCTAAGAAGAACTACTGATGACTACAATAATCTGAAAAGATCTCACAACGGACTCCATACAAGTAGTGCCTCTAGAACTTTAAAGCAAACATAACTGTGCATAACTTCAAATCATGGGTAGGATAATTCCTCTCATATGGCTTCAAATGATAAGATGCACAAGAAATCACCTTGCCCTTCTGCATCAACACAACACCCAATCCAATACCTGAAGCATTTCAAAACACGATAAAGCCCACACCCTCCTTGGGCAAAACCAATATAGGAGCTGAAGTCAACAAATCCTTAAGCTTCTGAAAGCTTGCCTCACAAGCATGGGACCACTGAAAGGAATTCTTTTTCTAAGTCAACTTAGTCAAAGGAGTTTCAACAAAAAAAGAAACCCTCAACAAAACACCGAGAATAGCCTGCCAAGCCAATAAAACTCTGAATCTGGGTGGGTGAAGTAGGTCTAGCTCAATCACAAACCGCTGCAACCTTGACTGAATTAACCATAGTACCTTCCTTAGTCACCTCATGACCCAAGAAAGAAATAGACTCCAACGAAAACTCGCACTTAGAGAACTTCGCATACAACTTCTCATCCCTCAATCTCTGAAGAACAATCAGTAAATTCTCCTCATGACCAACCTCAGTCTTGGAGTAAACCAAGACATCATCTATAAATAAAATAACAAAAGAGTCAAGATACGATCAAAGCACCCATTTTATCAACTTTATGAATGAGGCAGGGGCATTTATCAACTTGAAGGACATGACCAAGAATTTATAATGACCATATCAAGTCTAAAAAGCTATCTCTAGAATATCTGAAGCTCTAATCCTCAATTGGTGATGCTGGTTACAGTTGTTCTGGAAGTATTGGCAGTGGTACCGAGTTCTATTGCATATAATTTATGTGGCCTTTCATTATTACACATTATTTCCAATTTGAACCTGATATATGACCTCTCGTTATTATCCACTATTTTTTATTCGAACACATAGTATGACCTCTCGTTATTATCTATTATTTTCAATTCGAATTCAGTGTCTGACCTCTTATTATTACCCATTGGTGATAGTTTAATTTCGGTGCATATCTAGATAGTTTATCATGAATTTGTGATCAGATGGTTACCTAAGATCAGTTTGGCTATGATTACCTATGCTTTCTACTTTAGCTACTCCTTGCATACACCCGTTGACTTATGGAGTCTCGGTATGGTTAATTACCTTCTTTGCATACGTTTTAGGCTTATGGAGATCCAGTTAGGTTATAGTTGGCTTGTCTTGCTTACCGTTGAGTTGTTTATTTCTTGCATTGCTCTTATTTATTTCCTTTATCTCCCTTGAATAACTCAGTAGATACTTATATTTGTACCTATGTTTTTGTTGACTTAACTTACATACTCGCATTGTATTTATGCGTGTACTATCTTTTAGCTCAGTCAGCCGATGATGCTTACTGAGTACCCATTGCGTGGTACTCATACTACACTTTTGTATCTTTTCTCTAATGCAGATCTAAGTATGATCCACCGGCGTTGACATTATCCTCGAACCTTATTGTTGATCCAAATATGGGTGACCTTTCTAGAGTTTGAGGTTGATCCTCCTCCATCTGTTTTGGTTATAGTATTTGCATTCTGAGACTATTGTACAGACGTATATTTTGGATATTATCTAGTACTCTGATTTTGGATTGTAGTGGCTTTAGTACCAACCTTACTAGGTCTTAGTAGGGTTTCATTTTTTGTATTTTATCCTTTTCCCTTTCCTACACGGTTTATTATATATATGTATATTAATTCACTTCCACCTATGTTATTGTTGTTATTGTTTTTACTTTTTATTTTTTTTCATCTTCTTCCCGTTAGTCTATTACTTGCCATTTCGGACTATAGCTTGACTTACCTACTGGTGGATTAGAGTAGGTGTCATCATGACCTAAGAAATTGAGATGTATCATTACATTCAGTAACAATTGCACACAAGTTTTTTATGTCTTTACTCATGTCTGCTTGCTCCTTCTTGTTATGCTTCTTTGGAACACGACAATCTGAAGACATATGGTCAAATTTTCCATAGTTATAGCAATTTTCTTTAAACTTTTTCTTCGTTGGTGCATTCTTATCTTCACTGGACTTCTTTATTTTCTTCTTCTTTGGAGGAGTTTCAACATTGTTTGGACCTGGTATTGCTGACGTTGCAGTAGCTTTCTATTCTACAGCTTTATTATTTTCTTCGATCCATAGAAAAATAATCGGATTATCCGACGTCATTTTCTTTCTTTTATGTTTCAAGTAGGTCTTAAAGTCCCTCTACAAATGAGGCAACATTTTATTATAGGCTACCACTTGAAATTTTTCATTAATAATCATACCTTCAGCAACAAAATCATGGACAATAACTTGCAATTCCTAGACTTGAAAAATAGCAAACTTGCTGTCAATCATATTAAATTTTAGGAATTTAGCAACCACAAATTTCGTTAGTCCAGCATTTTCTGTCATGTATTTCTTGTCTTAACCGTCTCATAATTCTTTTATGGTTTTGCAAACATTAAAAACATTATATGGATCATCTTCCAAACCATCCAGAATATAATTCTTGCAAAGAAAATCTAAATGATTTCATGCTCCCATTACCAAAAGCGCTTTTTTTTTCAAAAGTGTCCTTCGGCAACGTTGGAATGTTCTCACTGGTACACTTCTGAAAACTAAGAGTGGTCAGATAGAAAAACATCTTTCATTGCCACCTCTTAAATCAATACCAAAAAGTTTTTTGGGCTTTTCTGTCGCAGGTGTAATACAGCTTGATAAAATCGCATTTGTTGCCGTAGAAGAAGAATCCATAATATTGTCAGTACCAATTTTATTTTTAAACAGTTCCTCGAAAGATCGCATCCCTTTGATGTGCATTGTGACATGCATCCACAAATGCTCGAGTGCATCCGCAAATGGAGAAAAAACTTCATATCATATTTTTGAATTAAAACATCATTAACTTCAAGTTTCAAATGAATTTTGTCTAAAAATATAATCTTTTGATCATTTGACAAATTCAAAGCCGAAGTCGAACTGGGCGACAATAGCGATGCAAGACTCGTCTTCTTATATATACATACATATATATATATATACATATATATATATATATATATACATATATATACATATATATATATACATACTAGCTCCACTTAGTCCGTGCTAACATTAAAAAATTTTTTATAGATATTTTAAAATTTTTCTCGTTCTTATTTTTTATTTTTTTGTGACATCAATGTGATAGTTTTTAAGGGGTTTTAAAATAGTACAATACAAAATGGTATTGAAAATTAAAGGAAATATTTTTCTTAATTTAAATATTAGACTTTAAAACAAAATCAAAAAAATCCGTGTATTAAAGTTCTAATTTCTATTTTGCTGAAATGTTTTGAGTTTCTAATCTCTAGTTATTCAAATTGAGCTTTTATAATAAATTATTAGGAGATCAAATTATAATTTCTTTAACTACCTTTTTCTCTCAGGATTTTCAGAATATATACAAAAATAATATTTCTTATTTATTTTTAATATTGTCATTTATCAGGTAAAAGTTTATATTAAAAATGTGTAGACATAAAATTGATTTACTAACTATCATATTATGAAATTTATTTTTTGACTGAAATGAAAGGATTATAACTAACATTTTTGACACATTTTAAAAGTAATAACAATGATAAATTTAATTATGGTTATTCTTTAGTATAAAATATAATTTTATATAAAAGAAATCTTTGTTGATTAGTTATGTTTGTCATCATATATAATATAAAATTACATGTAAAATT
The DNA here is from genome assembly GCF_002878395.1 of Capsicum annuum. NCBI lineage: Eukaryota > Viridiplantae > Streptophyta > Magnoliopsida > Solanales > Solanaceae > Capsicum > Capsicum annuum. The sequence continues at coordinate 168,591,912 of NC_061111.1, read as the reverse complement.
AAAATAAAATAAACTATACTTATTAATCGATAACTAAAAATTTAAATTGCAGATTAATCATTATAAATAACATCAACAAATAATATTATAAGAAAAAAAATTAATTCAATTATTAAGCGTATATCAGGATAGAAATTGAACAATAGAATAACTATTTATGAGTTTATAACTAATTGTTAAGATCAAATATAATTTGAAACAAGTTCAATAACATTTTCAACAAAAAAAATAAAGACTCAAATATGTAAGAGTATGCTTTGTGCGGCCCACTATACTTTTTTCATTTATAGTAGCACGTGAAAAACCTTAAAATTTTTAAAATTTACTAAAATGTGTGTTAACTTACAAAGTCATAAAAAGTTAACTTACAAAGTCATAAAAACTTCAATTAAGGATAAAAGAGAACAAAAAAAATCATGTGAGGACTACCAAAAAATCTTATTCCCTCTTATATAGGTAAAAAAATATTTCTTTCTCCCACCAATATGAAAGAAATATTCTTTTATAAAATGAAAACATATTTTTACTTTTCCTTCACTTTTCATTCATATTTCACTAGAACCCTACTTGAACTCCTTATTAACCCAACGATTCGAAAAATGGCGTGCAATAATTCACCATATCAAATAGAGCAAATTTAAGGGAAATAAGATAATTGAATGCAACATTGTGACACGGACCCAAACGCTACCAATTTTGCTGGGATTCAGGATGCGCCTCGGTCAAGAGCTTTCAAAGTCCAAATCTTTTTCCAAATTCTTTAGGGTTTGGTTAATTCGTCTAGGACTTCTTCTACATTTATAAATATATCATAACCATAATTTCAACATAATTTTTAATTGAAAAGAGCTGGAATTTCTAGTGAAGGATGAAATTTTTATTGATATAACCTTTTTCCCCTCGTATAATTTATTTTTATATTTCTTTGTATGAATTATTGTTTTTCTTTGATGTAATATGAAGTTAAACTTTACATTCCATGTAGAACCATGAATATTGATGTTTGAAGAACATTTCTATTCTACTATATAATAATAATGGATCTATTTAAGCTACTCAATTTATCCGCACCCCCCTACAATTGGTATCAAAGCCTATGTTGTTTAAAGTTATCGAAAATAGTATATATTTGGATTTATTTGATTAATTTATTAATTATGATAAAATTAGATTTCGATATCCACCAAAATATTATAAATATTGTTTAGATGAATAATGTACAGAAATTACAAAAATATAAAGAATTAAAATAAATAATATCTGAAAAACGTTAAGAATTTAAAATAAGGATAGAAAGACTACAGTATAACATAATTGTCGGAGTTAGTGAAAATTCAATAAATGCACAAAAAGAAGAAATATCAAATTTAGAATCAACAATAGATAGTCTAGAATATATATATCAACATAACCTATATACGTTTAAATAAAATGAACAAAGAAGAATTTATAATAGATGAAAAAACATATGAAAATCATGAAGGATTAAAAATAAAAATAGTATTCTCTAATTTAGGAAGAAGATATAAGAAAATAAGTGAACATTTATATTTAATGTTAGAAAAAGAAGAATTAAAATTAGAAAATAAATTGGCAGTCATGGTAAGAGTAGAAAGAGAAAACGAAGAGATAGACAGAAAAAAGGAAATAGATAAAATAAAACAACAAACCATAGAAGAAATACGAAAAATAAAAGAAACTAAAAATAGTAGGATTGCTGAATTAGAAAAAGAACTACAAATGCAAAAAGATTTATATGAAAAGAGATAGAAAGAAAAAGAAGAAAAAGATAAAGAACAAAAATTATTAATTGAGATAAATCAATTTAAAGAAAAATTAAAAATAAAAAATAAAGAACCAGAAACCAGTGAATTACAAAATAAATGCAATAGATGCTGAAGAAACAGATAATGATGATTCCGAAGATAGTGAAACATATACAAAAATTCTAAAAAACATAGGAAAACTAGAAATTAATGAAAAACAAGAAGTAATTAATAAAGAAAATCTAGAACTAATAAATACAGAAGTAAATACTCTAGATAAAAATATAATACTTAGTACATCAGAAATAAGAAAACCAACATATAATTACAAAAGTAAGTTTAAAGGATATAATCCAAATGATGAATATAACAATTGGACACCAAAACAAATAATTAATTACAACTTTCTAGATTTAGACTGTGTAATAAACACAAATAAAACAATTCAACTATGGGTAGGATATATGTCAAAATAATTATTAGATAATAAAATAGATACAACAAACACACCAGAATATATAGAAAAGACATTAATAGGAACAGTAAAATTATGATTTTTAAACCTAGCCGAAGCAAGTAAAAAAGTACTAAAATCTGATAATAAAATAGAAAGAACACCAACAACTACTAAAATACTACCAACAGAACTATTGAAAAAATATGAAATAGCTATAAGAGATGAATTTAGTAGTGTAACAACAGAAGAAGAAGAGCAAAATAAAGAAAAAGATATAAATAGAAATTTAATGTTAAAACTAGCAATATGTAATATGTGTTATATAGATGAGTATACGTGCGCATTTAAAGAATATTATTATAAAGGAACTTATAATATAGAAGAAAGTAAAGAAATAAGAAGATTATATTTTAGTAAATTACCTGAACTATTTAGTTCAAAAATAATAAAGAGTTGGGATGAAGCAAAAATAGTAGATACCCTAGGAGCAAGAATAAAATTTTTACAACAATGGTATAGAAATCTATGTGAAAAATATAGAGAATAATAAAAAAGGAAAAAAGATTAATAAGAAATTTAGCATGTTGCAAAGATAAAATAGCACCTCAATTTGGATGTGAAGAAAGATATTATAAGAAAAGAAAAAGACATAAGAAATATAAGAAATACAAAAAAATCAAAATATAAGTATAAGAAACCGAGAAAAAGATATTATGTAAAAAAATTATAAACATAAAAGACCATATAGGAAAAGAAATCTATAAAAGAATGTACTTGTTATAATTGTGGAAAACTAGGACATTTAGCTAAAGATTGTAAATTATCAAAAAACCCAAAGAATAAAAAAATATCAGAAATAAAAATAGAAAATACAGAATATATGTAGATAGATTATATAGATTATGAATTAGAAAGTGAAGATAGAATATATGAAATTTCGGAGAATGAAACAGATAATGAAATAGATAGTAAATTAGATGAATCAAATGACTGAAGAAGAGACAAAAATGAACCAAATAACTGAAGAAGATATAAAAATGATAACAAAGGAAGAATATTTAAATGAAGAAGGAACAAATCAAAAAATAATATTTGACAAAATAAAAGGAAAAGAGTTAGACTTAAGTGTAGAAAAAATATTTAAAATACCAACCATAAAAAGCATAGTTAGTAGAAAAAAGGAAGAATACTACGTAGTAAGCCAAAAAGAACATGTAATAGAGTGTAGATATGCAAAACGAAGAGCTAGTATACCACTAGTAACAAAAAGAATAATTAATAAAGAAATAAACAATATAAAAAGTAAGGACCCAATAAAATATGTACACCTTGGAGGAACAGAGATATTAATAAAAGCATGTTTTAGAGAAGGAATAGATACACCAATAGAATTATATTTAGCAGATCATAGAATTATAAAACATATAGAAAAAAGTATAATAATATAATAACAGCCATAAAAGGAAATTTAATATACCAAAAATTTAATTTTATAATAAGTGTGAATTATTCAGTAGCAATAACAGATCAAAATATAGATAAATCATTAGTATTATATTGGAAAATATCAGGAATAGAACTAACCCCAGGAAGTAAAATATTTACAGCAAGATGTAAAAATCTATATGTATTAACAACAAAACATAAAATAATGGGAAAAAATAAAATTAATAAAATACAAAATAGAAAGTCCCTTCGAACAATTTGTAAAAACAATTGATAATTATGATTATAGTTACAAAGACATAGATATAAAAGAAGATTTAGAAATAATAAATGATACAATAAGTACAACAAAAAGAATTGAAAAACCAGAATCATCAAACTCATCAAAAAGAACAAGTTATGAAACAACTTCAACAGTTAATTTAAATCAATATTATATAACAGGAACAATAAATGAACAGGAATATTTAATACTCTTAAACACAGGACAAGAAGAAAATTATATAGAAAAATATCTAATAAAAAGTGAAGAAATAAAATCTAATAGTAATATATACCCAGATCAACCAAGGAGTCTAATAAACATTAAAGATACGACAGAAAAAGAAATAATAATAGGAGTCAGAAAAATAAAAATAGAATTTGAAATAAAGGAAGAAATGCAAAAAGCGGACATAATATTAGGAATAAAATGGTTAGAACAAGTAAAACCATACAATATAGAACATTCACAATTATCTATAACATATAATAAAGAAAGATTATTCATAAAAAGAGCTTTAACATGATATGAAAATATATGTACTTGAAAAAATAATAGTAGAAGGATATTATAATAGGCATTATACACCTATGATAGATACAGAAGCAGAAGCAAACTTATGTAGATACAACTGTTTACCAGAAAGTAAATGAGATAAACTAAAAACACCAATAGTAGTCAAAGGATTTAATAATGAAGGAAGCTTAATTACATATAAAGCTAAAAAAGTAAAAATACAAGTATGAGATAAAATAATAACAATAGAAGAAATCTATAATTATGAACTAACATCAAAAGATATTCTTTTATGAATGCCATTTTTAGATAAATTATACCCACATATAATAACTAAAATAGATTGGTGGTTTACAACACCATGTAAACAGAAAGTAAGAGCAAAAAGAGTTACTAATAAAATAAGAAAGAAAACTGATTAGATAGAAGGAAGTGAAAAAATTACACAAAAGTTAGAAAATATAAAAAATACAGAAGACACAATAGAACTAGTTGTATTTTCAATAAATAAAAAAGAAATAACTATATTTTCAACAGATAAGGTAGAAATAATAAAGAAAAAATTAAGACAATTATATAGTGAAGATCCATTAAAAGGATGGGAAAAACATAAAACTACTATAAAAATTAAATTAATAGATAAAAATAGCATAATAACTCAAAAATCATTAACATATAATTTTGACGATTTAAAAGAATTTAAAATGCATATAAATGAATTATTAGAAAAACAGTATATACAAAAAGCAATAATAAACACAATAGTCCAACATTTATAGTAAATAAACATAGTGAACAAAAAAGAGGAAAATTAGAATGGTTATTGATTACAGAAACCCAAATGCAAAAACTATGACATATAATTATCCAATGCCAAATAAGATACTAAAAATAAGACAAATACAAGGATATAATTATGTTAGTAAATTTGATTGTAAATATGGATTTTATCACTTAAAGTTAGATAAAAATTCTAAGGAATTAACCGCATTTATGGTACCACAAGGATTTTATGAATGGAACGTATTACCATTTGGATATAAAAATGCACCAGGTAGATACCAACATTTTATAGATAGTTATTTTAAACAATTACCTAATTGTATAGTATACATAGATGATATACTAGTATATACAAAAACTAAAGAGGAATATTTAAAATTATTAGAA